>NW_004949110.1:2893084-2899784 GCF_000317375.1 Microtus ochrogaster
TCTGTAGACCAGACTGGTCTCGAACTCACAGAGATCCGCCTGCCTCTGCCTCCCGAGTGCTGGGATTAAAGGCGTGCGCCACCATCGCCCGGCTGTGAGAATTTTTTTGAAGGAACTCCTCTTGCACCTTAAAACCAAGGAATGTTTTACACTTCTATTATGTCTTAAGAATTGAAAGTTTAATGTAATATTAAGCTGAGCCACATGAAATTGAGAGTTTCTGTAGATCAAAATGGCTGAATATTAGCCATTTGCACACAGTTTGTCAGCATAATTGATGAGAATGTGCAAGAGAGCCTGTGCTCCTTTGCATTCAGCGACTCTGGGGCTTTCTTCTTGCCCTTGGTTTTGGCAGCAATAATACCATAGCATCAGAGCTGACACGCTTCCAGAGCACTGCCTCCCTCCAGCTCAAAGTGGCATGTTCCTCACCAGCGAAACACGATATTATTATTTCTTCTGAGACATTCAGATCCTCCAAACATGTACTTTAAACAAGTCATTTCTGTCAATATTTGTTTTAGTTCTAAGTTGTCAGCTCCAGAGCTTCTTGTTTTCTGCTCTTGTGGTAATAGGTTTTCATTCACCTAATAGTCTGTTTTTTGGTATGTCTTATAATCATTTATTTTTTTCAGAGACCGTTTTCAGATTTCAGAAACACACCTTTAGTAAGTTCAAAGAGTAAATATCACGATTTGCTGTCCAGAATTAATTATAATATTGATACTTACCACAAGTACGTAACATAGTTGTGGTTATGTGCTTTTTGTTGACCTTTTACCAAATTTCAAATGGCCTTAAATTTCTTAATATCAATTTTTACCATTTTTCTAAGGCTGTGTCATGCAGCCTTATGTAACAACTGACCTTACCATGCTGAAACAGCATTTTTGAGAAGGAAAAGTAAGATGCGATGCATAGAAAACTCCACACACACTGGTGCTGGAGAGGAAGTCCCCTAACTTCAATACAGCTAAATCAGGAATCATCTTAAATCGATAGTTTTACACTGCTACCTATCTGTTGGTCAATGTGAATTTGCTAAATACTTTCTTTTTGTCTAAAGACAATTTTGTATATGGTCATTAATTGTACTCTTTGGCTTCAGAGTTTATTTTTAAATTTAATTTTGCACAAATAAAAAGGCTGTTTATACACATAATATACTAATATTTATTACATTTAATAAACCTTACTTCTAAATTTTTATAGCAAATATCTAAGATTCTTAGGCAACAAGATATTCCCCCTTCAATTAGAATTGTCTGTAATGACTAGGATTTAAGTATTATTGCAGGACTTGACCTTTTAGCAGACACTGAAGTAATTTTGAAGCTTCTCTTTTTAGCTATTGATATAAATCTATTTTATGTTCTTTGATTTTTTTTCAGGTGATAGTTAAGTATGTTTTCTGTAATTGAATAACTAAATTATATAATTTATACTTTAAGCATGAAGTATTGTCTTTGTTAACAATTCAGTTTGTCTTCCATCTAATTTTTTATATTTAAAATTTGTTCCAGGAAGTTTATCATGAAAAGGACATCAAAGTGTTTTTTGATAAAGCTAAGCTTGAAATCAGTACTATAAAAATAGTAGGACCGGAAGAAAATCTAAGTCAAGCGGAAGCCAGAAACATGGGAATGTATGTTTGAATAATATATATTGAATTGGTATTCTGGTAGATGAATTTTAAGAAAAAAAATTTCCCCGATTTGTTCTATTAAAGTTGGAAGGCACCTCTTTGTATGTGTGTGTGTCACAGATACAGCTGCAGGAGACAGTTCTGTGTGGGTGTAGTTACACAGGAGTGGCTGTGGGAGTTACTTATACTTTTCTTTAAACCAAGTCAAAATACTTAATCAGGTTATGAATTAACTGCAGCTAAAGATTTAAACAAAAGAGATAAATGAATATTATGACTGTAAGAGCAAAATGCTTATATTTAAATTCGTCATCCAGAAGCCATGTAGTAGAGCACCTATGCGGAATTCGTGTGCTCCTGCTTGACGTTGCTAAGACTCTGTACGGCTTTCGGTTCTTTAGTACTCCAGTAGAGTACTTGTGAAACTCTGCCACCGAGCAGTTGTGTCTCCAGTGAATGTCAAGCATTTTGAGAAGCTGCTTGTAAAAAGGCAAGGATACTGTGCCTTCTTAACAGGGGACGTTCTTGTCTGTTGCTGACTCTCATGCCTTGTACTGTGCAAGTCTAACACACAGTTAGGGTTTCTTCTTGGGAAGGGCTTTGGAGTAGTCAGAAATGCCTGTATCCTTAACTAATTCATTGGTTAATCCCTTGAGTTCAGGACTCACTCTCTTTGATGGTGTGGAATAACTGCTGTAAAATTTCCCATCAACTGTCCTGCTTGGTTGCTAGTTTGAAAAAAAAATGTACTTAAGAGCAGAAAGTTGCCAGTAGGGCTGGCTGTAAGGCTGGAAAGATGAAGCAGGAAAAAGTATCCTAAATGCAGAAGTCATAGCTAAATGTATCCTAAATGCGTGATGATCATAGGACGTCACAGGTCATCATGGTGTCATCAGTGGCTCGGTCCTTGATTTCCTATAGGAAACACTGCAGTCTCTCCTGGAAAAACGTGAGTCAGCACTTCCAGTGAGCAGAGGCAGGACATAACTGTCTTTAAAAAGCACTCTATGCAATCAAGTGTAAAATATTAATACTTAAGAAACCTTTAACTTTATCTCCATAATTCCTTTCAGACAATGTCATTTTTGTCTTAGCATGAGTAAGGCTGGATTAATCTCCATCAGCACACCACACACACACACGCACACACACCACACTACAGCAAAAGTAACTTGAATCCCCTAAAAATCTGAATTATCTGCGCTACAGTATTTTTTGTGTATCTAGGTGTTTACATGTAAAAGGTAATTTAAAATATCAATAAATTGGGGTAAGTTATTTCTTCTTTCAGAAAACATATGTTTCACAAATTCCCATTGTTAGCAGATGTTGTGTACGTGTGGTATAGTTGTATGCATAAGTGTATGCACCTGTCATGTATGCAGAAGCCAGAAGGCCACAAGATGTCCTTATCTATCAGTACCTACCTTATCCCTTCAGACAATATCTCTTCCCTGGAGCCAGTCTGGAGACCAGCCAGTCCCAGCCACCCCCCTCTGTCTGTGCCCCTTAAGTACTGGGGTTGTTGGCCTGTGTGTTGGACCGTGTTCTGTCTTTTTATATGAATTTGGGCCATAAGTCCTTCTGCATGCACAGCATAGCAACTGCTATTATATACTGACCCACCCCTATAGTTCCTAAAGGTTTTTATGCCTTAAAATATTTAGTGAATTAAATATGTATCTCACTTGATCTGAAATTGTAGTGATGTCTACCAATGGATACATGGGTTGATGAATTAGTCATTTTCAGTATCATGGAAGTTTTGATTGAAAATACATTAGAACATTCCTACTTACATTTGCTTTACATTAATATTTCCAAGCAGGAAATTTTGCCTAATACTTATTTTATTTTCTTTCTCAACATCAGGGATTTCTGCCGTCAGGATGAAAAGTGTGATTACTACTTTAGTGTGGATGCAGATGTTGTTTTGACAAACCCAAGAACTTTAAAAATTTTGATTGAACAAAACAGGTACTAAGTCTAACATGAATTCATTAGTAATATGATAATTTCCCACGTGTGTGGGCACAAAAATAAATTGAGGTAGGTCATATTCAACTATCCTATACCTTTTAACGTCCCAGTACTAAATATTCCCATTAGCAATCTAAAAATGAAAATGTCCAATAATACAGTCAAACAGTGACTATTA
The DNA here is from genome assembly GCF_000317375.1 of Microtus ochrogaster. Lineage (NCBI taxonomy): Eukaryota > Metazoa > Chordata > Mammalia > Rodentia > Cricetidae > Microtus > Microtus ochrogaster. The sequence goes on from NW_004949110.1 coordinate 2,896,888, forward strand.
ATGGTATTTGGCCTGTTTTTCTATTTAAAACTATGTTTAATCATATTATCAATGTTTCTGATACTAAAATATTTTCAATTTTTTATTCTACATAGATATTTTAAATATAAGTTTTCATAAAACTCATCATTTATTTCATAGAGTTATAGTTCTAAAATCAGACGTTTCAGATACACTGGTCTCTTCACAGCCATAGTTGCATTTACTGTTGTACTGAATGTCATGAAGCCCCTATTCTCAATGATTCAAATGCAATGGAATAAAGACATAGAGATCTAGATATAAGGGTCTTAATCCTACTTGCTGTACTACAGCTACTACTGATTGTTTTGCTGTTCGCTGCTCCTCATAGCTCACATGTACTGTTTGTCTACATTAACACACTATTTCTCCTAAAGAAGAAAAGATGTAGAAGCTAAAATGTTAGCATGACTTCTTTATGTTGAGTATTATATAGGAAATGTACTTCAGAAAACACTGAGATTATAAATTAAAAGTGTTTTTGTTTTTGTCTTTTAATTGTCAAAATACTTGATGTCAGTTATGGACATTGAACCATTATTCCCTGAATACCCATAAAGCAAAATTTTCACCATTTTTTAGATAATGCTATAGTTATTCTACAGTACAAATCTATGTGCTTCTGGCCAATGTTTGGTAAATGGGAAAGTTAAAAAAAATCTTGGTGGGCACGATATATATATATATATATATATATATATATACACACACACACACACACACACACACACACATACATATGTACGTATATATATATATCTCATGAGTGCTTGGCCTGCATGTATATCTGGGTACTGTGAGTGTGTGTGTGTGTGTGTGTGTGTGTGTGTGTGTGTGTGTGTGTCTGTTGCCTACAGAAGAGGCTACCCCAGAACTAAAGTTACAGAGGGTTGTGAGCTGACATGTGGGTGCTGGGCACTGAACCTGGGTCCTCTGGATAAGGAGCCATTGCTCTTAATCACTAAGCAATCTCTAGTCTCGATAAATATTTTCTATATTTATCTTCTGTATATGTACAAGAAAGATGCCAGCTCATCTTCACAAGTGTTGGGCATGTTAACTAGGCTTCTTTGTGGAGTCCATAAGCACTGTGGAAGAATCGTGAGCTTTTCTTAAATTGTATGGTGCCACTGCAATATAAAAGTAATTGTAGAGGAACATCTGACTTTTTACTCATACGGGAAATGTTGGTAGTACAAATAAGTTTCCCAAGGGAAGTCTGACATATTTTACATTTGTATTCTGTTAGTCTAAATGCTACCACTTTCCAAATAGTTATTAAAAGAGAATATAGTCACAGTGTCTTACTGTGTTTGCAATGGCTTTAATAAAAAGCCACCAACTGGCTAAATAATAAACAGTAGAAGTTCATTTGACTCACAGACTTGTAGGCTGAGTGGTTTGGCATCACATGCAGGGGCTGCCGCTGCACTTCTTGGCTGCCTTGTGAGGTTCTCAGCTATATCATGAGAGGAGGGACAAGCTGAGGCTGCAGGAGCAGGAACCGGGAGCAAGGGAGGAAATGAGTTTCAAGGTCCCTGCCCTTATGTAACCTTCTCCGAAGTTAGGAACCTCTCAAGGTACTGTGTCTCAGTCTCTCAGCGCCATCAGGGTAGCAAGTAAATTTAAACCCTAGTTCCTGGGGACTTTCCATTCCAGACAAGAGCCTCTGTTTTGTTTCTAAAGTAAAGACTGACGTATTCATTGCTACCAGGCCAGCTTACAACTACAACCTAGTATAAAAAGTCATAAAATACTGGAGACAGATGGTAAAGTGATTAGGATTTGTTTTAGAAACATTGCCTCTTCATGTCTCAGCCCATCTGTGTGGGTTGTTTTTCATTCAACAAATATTCACTGACTCCCTTAATACTGTAGAGAGCATTCAGTTTGCCCATTTTACTTGAATTTAATTTAAATACAGTGACTCTCTTACATGTAACTAATGTATTGTTAAAATGTTATCTCAATATTTTGTTAGCATTTTCAATAATTTTTCCTTTTTGTTGCTCCTTTTAATTAACATAACTAAAAATTTCATTGTATCCATTGCAGAAAAGATGTTGGGATTTTTTTTCTTAAATTTTCTGTAATACACACACACACACTCACACATATATGCACATATTCAAGTAATTTATTAAATAAACTTCCCTGTGTTATGTGTCTTGCAAAGGGTACAACTCTTATAGTATGAGGATTATTAATGATGTGGGTTTCCCTTTCTTAGGAAGATCATTGCTCCCCTTGTGACACGTCATGGAAAGTTATGGTCCAACTTCTGGGGGGCGTTGAGTCCTGATGGGTACTACGCTCGCTCTGAAGATTACGTGGACATTGTTCAGGGGAACAGAGTGTGAGTTACCCGAGTGAATCTTTTCCTATACAGCAGTGTAACAATCTGGTCCTACTATATTGCCTGATAACAATAATCTTTATCTCTCTTCCTTCTGCTTAGAGTGAATTTGAGAAGTAGGAGCTCACTTAGGTACAAGGGCACCTCTTTCCAGAGACTACTTTTTATATTTTTGTATTTCACTTTTTAAATGGGCTGATGCGATGGATACTTAAGACAAAGTGTGCTAGCCTACCATGTGGAAAAAAAGAGAAACATTCTTGTCTAGTATCTTCTTAACAAAGCTCTTTTGATATTTGATTGACTGTTAATTTAGAAAATACCAACTATCATCTAGGAAGTAAATATTACTTGCACTCATACTTGAAGTGGTGGACTGTGGAGGAAGAGCTTTACATCTGAATGATGCAACGATAATAAAGTTAGTGTTTTTGTTCCCTTTTTGTTTTTTCTTTAGTTATTATTGTTAGCTGCTAGTGTGGTAGGTAAGAAATTATTTTTTTTTTTATTAAGAAAGAAA
>NW_004949110.1:2900412-2905519 GCF_000317375.1 Microtus ochrogaster
AGTCTCTACCCAACCCTACGATGGCTCCCTTAATTAAGATATGTGCTTCCCTGCTCCCCTATCCTACCTTCCTGTATCCCAATCATCCCGTTGCCCCAAGTTCTCCCCATCCAACCCTTCTCACTTTTTGTAAGAAATTATTTTAAGACAGTTCTTTATTATTTCAACTACTTTTATTGACTCTAAATGACTTACATAGGCCATATATGTGATACTATTTATGGACTGGATGGAAATGAAGGCTGTCAAATACAGAACAGTGCATTCACATTTATTGTAGTAAGTCATGGTTGTTTTTTACACAGTAGGTTCCTGCCTGACCTATCCACAGGATAAAGAGGGTGGTAGGGACCTTGGTCCATTAGTGAGCTTGAGGAGAGAGTGACAGCGGATGATGTATGTATGCACCTGCATTTAAACCCTTAGAAAGAAGCATCATGCATTCCATCGTAATTAATGCTTGAATTTGCCTGACAAATTAATGGGACTAAAGGCCCTATGGTTTTTTTTTTCCTGTATTTTCTCATCTAAGTAACACAAACTGATTATACTACATTTCCTTGTTCAAGATTTTCCCTCTCTGTTTTCTAAAGTGACAGACACAGGCCTACGGGCTGGTACCTCCCAGATAGAGGGTCCTCTCAGAATGGAGGTAGGAAAGGTGAAGACAGAGAACTGCCAACACTTACACTTCCAGATTTATTTCACCTAAAATAAGTCAATGAATTTCAGTATATATACATACATATTATGTTGGTTGTGGTTGAAAGAATACACTTAATTGTAGTGCTTATGAAGTTTTGTAGTATATATACTTCTTCTATGGCCTATTTAACTTTCTAATACAGTCTTGGCACTAGTGTCTGTTCTAGGGAGCCATGCCAGTTGTGCCAGAACACCTCTGGTTCAGTGTGTCATTGCTTTTGCTATCAGATGTTTTTGATTAAACAGCAAATAATTCTGTACAGGAGACTGTCGTGAAAGTGCAGCAATGGTGGTAGGAGAGCTACCACAGCTAGATACAACTTAAAGTCTATCTAGAGAGAGATAAGAATTCCTCCTAATTCTCATTAGCATATATGTATACCAAAAATCATATTTGTCAAGTATGATATGCTTTACTGACTAAATTATATATACAAATACTAAACATATACAAAGCATTTATTTTAAATGTAAGCATAAAATACATTGTATGTGTGGTATTTTTGGCATGTATCTTTTACTTTCAGAGGAATTTGGAATGTCCCATACATGGCTAATGTATACTTAATTCAAGGAAAGGCACTCCGATCAGAGATGAGTGAGAGGAACTATTTTGTTCGTGATAAATTGGATCCTGATATGGCTCTTTGCCGAAATGCTAGAGAAATGGTAAGATGCACAGCCGTGGCTTGCTTGGTCATTTTGACAAGACGGCCTGCTTTTTCAGCCCTTGTGTCACTGTGTTTGGATACCCCTTTTCATCCTTATTTCTAAATACTAGCCAATTTTTTTGGTTCTATAATTTTTGGAGAATAATTTGTGAACATCTATAGCATAGTATGTAAATGTTAGCATAGGCCTGACTCATAAGCTGCATAGAAAGATTTTAATAAAGACAAAATTAAGAATAAGCTTTGTTCCCTTAAGAATTTATCATTATTCACATCTGAAATTCTATACTAAAAATTGAGTTTAGTTAATATTAGTTTGAAATGTTCTTTACATGTTTAATAAGCTTATAATTTTTCATGAAATCAGTGACTATGTTTTTTTTTCCTAAGTGTACCCTGTAATACTGATGGTACACTCTTACAAAGCAGGCTTCCTAAACTAGGGAAATAGTATACTTAATCCACGTGAAAAGAAGATGATACATTAGTGTTTTAGAAATATACTTTTATAATAAAACATAAATGCTTATAGAAAATAATTTTTAAACCACACAAATATGTTTTAATTCAGAAAACATATATATAAGATTTTGTTTCAGATACTATTTTATTTCTCAATTTACATAAGCAGTCATAGCCTTAGGAATATCAGAAAGGTTGGCAAGTATTTTTTTTTTAGTTTAACAAGGCATGTGTTGTTCCAGTATGTTTATTGCCTGTGTATCTGTGTGCATCCTCATTGAACACACTCAGTACCTTTAATTGTATTTGTGCTTATGTTTGGCTGGTTTCACTCAACAGCGCATCCGGAATGGCCTCTGTTACTCATTTTTCCCCTTTGTCTTAATTATGTATCTAATCTAATGAAGTTTTGCTAAGGAATGAGCTTGGATATGTGTTTCACCAAACAAGTTGCAATAAAACAGTGGGAAGGCTGAAAGTGTTTTGTGTGCCCCGCAAGCTTTGCTTGTTTTGCATGTTGTCTAGGAAGGACATTTCACAATGTCAGCTTTTTATCAGAGCTGCTGTATTTATGTACCACGATGCCTGGCAAATAGGTATGCACATCAACTGACCCATGCTTCTCTTCATTTTAGACCTTACAAAGGGAAAAAGACTCCCCTACTCCGGAAACATTCCAAATGCTCAGGCCCCCAAAGGTGTCATTTTTACTTATTTTTATTCATTTTTCTTTATGTAACTATGTTAGATATGCTGTGTTGAGTGGCAGTAAAGTATCCTTAAGAGCCACGTTTGCATTGGTTGGTAAAATGCTGGTACTCATGGGCTCCTTATCTGTCCGTGTGTGTGCTGTGAGGTTTTGGATGAGTGTTGCTTGATGGTCAGGCCTTTGGTCATTGAGGTAATTTACATTTTATAATTAGCAGGTGAGAGAAATAACCTCCAATACTTTTACTCAAGTTGTAGGGTTTTGGGGTGCTGTGTAGAGGAGAAGAAAGTAGGTATAAAGTACATCTTCATTAGAGATGAGGTTTGGGCACTTGCCCATGTGTATGCTTGCCACTAACCTTTTTACCAACAAAAGCAGGTACAAAGAGACATCCTTGGCCCAGTGTTATCTGCCACATTTGCCATATTTAGGGAAGAACAGGAGACTTCCCTCTTAGCTCTCTTAAAATGCCTGGAGAACTCAGGGGTCTGAAACAATGCAGCAGGGGAATATGAAGCACTGAAGACGTCCTTCTGGCACTTGAGTTCTCATAAAATATGTGTTTCTTTGAAAGGAAAAGAAGCCGAAAAGAAGATGCACGCCATTGCCGTGCATATCTGAAAAATATTTCTGCTTTCCCACAGGGATTTCTTTTCCTTTATCTGTCTCTAGGATCCCTGAGAAAGTGACAGAGCAGTCCAAGTCTCCTTCTTCCTATTGGCCATTTGTGCTGTTAGTTCTGTGTGTTTTCTGAGTTTCTAACAATTTTGATTTATTTTAAATAATACACATTTTATGAAAAATTAAAATGCATGTTTATGAATTAAATACAAACTTTAATGTATGTAGTCTATATATTTTTCCCATGCTTAAATGTCCTGCACTTTGAGATTAATACTGCTGTTTTCGGTACATAGGGTATGTTTATGTACATTTCTAACAGACATGAATTTGGACGGCTGTTGTCAACTGCAAATTACAATATTTCCCACCTCAACAATGACCTCTGGCAGATATTTGAAAACCCTGTGGTATGTTTTGTTTAACTCCCTTGTTGCTTATCTTCCTGTCGCTCTAAATGAATATAAATCGAGCAATAGTAGTAACACATAAATGCTTTTAAATTAGTGTAAATAGTTGTATTTTATGGTCTGCAATATTTCTAAACTTGACCCAAAACTTTTTAAAATTAAGACATATTACCTTAAAGAAAAGGAAAAATCAGTTTCTTTGTGTTCTTTTAAAATTTCTACTTTCTGTTTTCAAAAGGACCACCCAGCTCTTAATTATAGTTTTAGAAAAACATATGAATCACATACATATTTTCGAAAGGGGGTGGGAAAGACCTCAGTTATTAAAGATATGGTTTGGGGATGAAACGCTTCCATAACATGCAAAATGCATTAGGCTCATCCCCAGCTGCTCTCCCACTCCCACATATCCAGATACATCAAGAATTTAGTTTGGAAAAATACCCATTATGTTTCCACTTAGTAAGTGTTTTGACAATTTTGTAAATATATACTGAAGACAGCCAGAGCCCAGTGAATCTTTCTCCCATGGAAGGAAACATGCCAAGTTGGAGAAATTTGATTCAGATAGTAGTCGCTCTTGGGACTGTTAAGAGGATCTCTTTCTTCAGTAGAACTGGCACATTTTTCCCTCGAGAAAACTTTCTTGAATAGTCATTTTGGTTATCCTTTTAAAATGTCTTCCCCGTGCCAACAGTGAGTTTTAAATTACAAAGACTCAGGCTACCTGGTGAGAATAGTTTTTGATTTCACAGAAATAGCAGAATTCCAGAAAGAACTTTGAATATAGAATCCTGTTAGATAGAAAAAGATAATCTTTTTTGGCATTTTGATATTTTAAAAGTACTTTTTTCCCATTTTACCTGCCTATCTTCAACGTTAGTGAAGGAGAAATGAAAATGGTTTTCTTTTTTATGGAGAGGGTAGCAACTCCAAACTTGGGCTGGGTTCTGAATTCTTGAGGCTTCTGAGAGGTAGAATTACTTAGTTATCAGCATCCAGGTGAGCTCTTAGTTTATATCCAGCATTGACTATGTTCCTATAGGAACTTGGCTCTCTTGAGGGCTTATGGCAAAAGTGCTGAGCTGAATAGGCTCTGCTTCCCCGTGGTTTTGCTCATACTTTCATTCTTCTGTGGCAGAATACTTAGTGATTTCCCATTTTCAGAGTTTTTGAAAGAAAAGTGAGATCATAATTGACTCACTGACTAGAAAAATGTTTTCAAATGAAGAGTTAGGGTTAGTGTCCAATCTAAAACTCTAACATCAATAAATACAAAATGATGACCCAACCTAACTGAAGTATGAGGTCTGTACCTAAGCAGGGAGTCTTTTCTGCCCTTAACACTCTGAGCTACATTCCCAGTTCTATTTTTGTTTGTTTCTGTTTTTCAAGACAGAGTTTCTCTGTAGCTTTGGAGCCTGCCCTGGAACTAGCTCTTATAGACCAGGCTGGCCTCGAACTCACAGAGATCCACCTGCCTCTACCTCCCGAGATCTGGGATTAAAGGTGTGCGCCACCACCACCCA
>NW_004949110.1:2905619-2942305 GCF_000317375.1 Microtus ochrogaster
TATATATATATATATGAATATATATATTCTTAAATATTGCATATGAATCTGTCTATCATAATAATACTCAATTTTAATAACCTGAGACATTATAGATAAAAGGCTTTGTTCATTTCATGGTATGTTGTACCCATATATAGAACAGGCAAAGTTTGAAATATAAAACTGGCTTCTGAAAAGTACTATTTTGTCTGATTCAAAGCTATTTATACATTATTTGAATAATTTTTCTAATGTATATACTTATTTATAGAAAAGTTACTTGTTTAAATGTGTGTTTTTTTTCCCTTAGGACTGGAAGGAAAAATATATAAACCGTGATTATTCGAAGATTTTCACTGAAAATATAGTTGAGCAGGTTTGTACTAATAATTGTAACATACAGAGTGACATTCCTGTAATTTTAACAAATCTGATTTAAGTAATACTGCATTAGCAGGAATTTTAGATGTGGAATCGTTGATTGGGTGCAATTCATGAGACTTAAAGCTTTTAAATTTTTAATGGAGCCTAGCCTTAAAGCCTCACTCTTTAAAAAAAAAAACCAACCAAAAATCAATCTTTACCTATTTTACATACCAATCCCAGTTTCCACTCCCTCCCCTCCTCCTGCTCCCTCCATCCTACCCCTATCCACTCCTAGAGAGGACTTCTCAGGTGAAGCCAACAAAGTCTGACTAATCAGTTTGAGGCAGGACCAAGGCCCTCCTCTCTGTATCTAGGCTGACTAAGGCATCCCTCCATAGGGAATGGGCTCCAAAAAGGCAGTTCAAGCACTAGGGATAAGTCCTGGTCCCACTGCCAGGCCCCATAGACTGCCCCAGCCACACAACTGTCACCTGCGTTCAGAGGGCCTACTTTGGTTCTATGTAGGTTCCCCCACTGTCAGTCTGGAATCTGAACTCCCCCTAGCTCAAGTCAGCTGTTTCTGTGGGTATCCCATCATGGTCTTGACCCTTTTGCTCCTCCCTCTGTTGGACTGGACTCTGGGAGCTCGGCCCAGTGCTTAGCTGTGGATCTCTGCATCTGCTTCCATGAGTTACTGGATGAAGGTTCTATGATGACAAGTAAGGTAATCAATCTGATTACAGGGGAAGGCAGGTTCAGGCACTTTCTCCAGTATTGCTTAGGGTCTTAGCTGGGGTCATCTTTGTAGATTCCTGGAAGTGTCCCTAATGCCAGGTTTCTTGCTAGCCCCGTAATGGCTTTCTCAATCAAGGTATCTCTTTCCTTGTTCTCCTTCTCTGCCCTTCCCCCATCTCCACCCTCTAGTCCCCTCATTCACTCCCCACCTCCCCTTCACCCCTCCTTCTACCCTTCCTCCCTTCATCCCTCCCCCCTCATGCTCCCAATTTTGGACAACACACAGACATGCAGCTGAGCACTGGTACTCCCTCCAGCCACAGAAGCTGGGGGACCATTGATAAACAACGGACAGACAGTGGAAGCTTATCTTTGGAAAACACTGGATTCTCTTTCTTAAATAGTCCTTACTTAGAACGGCCTGTTAAACATGTGCTCTATTCCAGTGTTCAGAGCTGTCACTCGGATTCATTTCATCGGCTCCGTGTCACCATTGTTGTATGTACCAAGAGGAAAAAAAACACTGCCAATTAAACTGTGACAAAATGATTTTCCAGTGAAGATCTTCAAAAATGTCTGTATATTACAATCATTTCTGCTGTTGCCCTGTCTTCTAACCTGTGGCACTGTCTTCCAGCCTTGTCCAGATGTCTTTTGGTTCCCTGTACTTTCTGAAAGAGCCTGTGATGAGTTGGTCGAAGAAATGGAGCACTATGGCAAGTGGTCTGGGGGAAAGCATCACGTGAGTTGTGATTTCACGGGAAGAACTCATGGGAGGTGGGGCAGATAGCCAGAGAGTTCAGAGGACTTGTGCCTTTCTTGTTACATGTCTCTGAGACTGTGAGTTCAATGAATTGGCCATCAAGAAAAGTTTTTAGTCTAATTTTACTGGTTGCTAATTGTTTTAAATCACTCGGTTCCTGGGTTCCTTTCTCACTTATGAGAGCAATTACAGGTTAGCCATGAGGGACTGGTGTTGATTAGGAATTGCACATCTTCACTGATCACTGTTGTTTTCTAAGGATAGTTTTTTACTCCCTGTGCTCCTTTTCCTGGTGCACTGTAGTAAAAAGGCTATGACAAGCATCCCTTGTCAACAGGGTTTGAGTCTGTTTGTAAAAGGTGGTGCATGGCCCCCTTAATCCCAGCACTAGGGAGGCAGAGGCAGGTGGATCTCTGTGAATTCAAGCTACCAGAGCTAGTTCCAGGACAGGCTCCAAAGCTACAGAGAAACTGTCTTGAAAAACCAAAAAATAAAATATAGTAAGGTGGAATCTATAATTCTGCTTTGTATTTACATTCCATTATAAAACTTGGCAAAGAATAATTCCAGCATTGATTCTATGTGTCTCTTTAAGAAACCCCAGGGACAGACAGCCCATTTCTTAACTTTACAGTGGAATTTTGGGGGATATTGTGCCGCTTACTGCATTTGCATAGCTTGGTTCACAGCTTTGTAGCTGACCAGGAAGAGGTGCTTTCCAAATATGAGGAAGAACTCTGAGTCTATGGATGGTGGTGTGCTGGCCAGTAATTGCTGAAAGACTTGAGTTTCACCAAATTAAACCAAGGTTTGCAGGGCCTTTGATTCAAAGAGCACATCAGTGGAATCTGCCCTGAGGGTGATTATAAAATGTTAGTTCCAGGGTGTGTGTGTGTGCACATGAGGGCTGAGGGAGTCCATTTTTATCAACTTTATAGTGATATTGAAACTCACATCTACAGTCAGTGAGTAGAAAGTGTTTTCTCAGCGAAGCTCGCTTCACCAGTGATGCGCGTCATGTGCAGAGCTCTGTTGTCTAAACGGTCTTGATCTTGTCACTAAAACAGATGGCACACCATAATCAAACAACTGTTCACTTTATTGTACATTATGATTCTTGATTGAAAAAAGTAGGAAGATAATATCAATATAAATTGTCTTGTTGTATTAATGTTTGTTTCTAGGATAGCCGTATATCTGGTGGTTATGAAAATGTCCCAACTGATGATATTCACATGAAGCAAATTGATCTCGAGAATGTCTGGCTTCACTTTATTCGCGAGTTCATCGCTCCAGTTACGCTGAAGGTTTTTGCAGGCTATTACACAAAGGTAGTTGTCCTGATCCTCCTGCCTACCCGCTACCAGTTCCCTCCTAAATATGCTCATGCATTTGTATTGCTAAGCAAATCTACTGGCTTGCTTTCCTAGGGATTTGCACTGCTGAATTTTGTGGTAAAGTACTCTCCTGAAAGACAGCGCTCACTTCGTCCACATCACGACGCCTCAACATTTACCATCAACATTGCTCTCAATAACGTAGGAGAGGATTTTCAGGTAATTATGACAAACATTGAAAATTTCCAGGAACTCTGGCATTGTGGGGAAGACTCTGCTGAAATTTGATTTCCACTTGCTATTTAGATGGTGGGTTTGAATATTGCTACTGATTAAAAACATAAAATATTAAGTTGATGTATTTGTGTTTAACGTTTTAGGGAGGTGGATGCAAATTTCTAAGGTATAATTGCTCCATTGAATCCCCACGGAAAGGCTGGAGCTTCATGCATCCTGGGAGGCTTACACATTTGCATGAAGGACTTCCTGTTAAAAATGGAACAAGATACATTGCAGTGTCATTCATAGACCCCTAAGTTATTTATGTAAGTCAAACTGAGTCGTTCTTTGAGATGGATGACTGGCATCAACATGTCTTTGAAGTTGTGCTTGAGAAGATGAGAGGAATATTAAATAATGTCAACAGAACAACTTCACTTTGGGCCATACATTTGAAAACTTTTTATATAAAATTGTTTGACGTTTCTCAATGTCTGCTCTGAGCCTTAAAACACAAGTCGAAGAAGAAAGGAAAAAGTGAAAGTCGGTATTTATTTGTAATCTTTGACTGTCTCTGAAAATAATGGCAGTTTTTAATAAAATGGTTAGGTACAAAGGCTTCGGTGATAATAAGCCTAGTGATGTTTTCTTATTTAAGAAAAACCTGAAATTTTATTTATCATTGTGGAGAAGTATAGAATATGCTTATATATGAAAATCAGCAGTTCTGGAAACCTGGAATTTTGATGATTACTGAATTTATATGTAATTATTAAGCCATGTTGACCTCTGTGTAGGTTTGTTTTTTGTAATTAGGATGAAAACCCAAAGAAAATATTGCACAAATATTTTCCTCAAGAAACCTAGTGCAGGCAGCCAAGGGGAGCATCTCCATTGGAAATAGACTTAGTGTGGGAGGCGGTTCTTCCTTTCTGTTTGAAAGTAGACCCCGTGTTCCTCCAGGGCAAGCTCTCGGGGCAAGCTCTCGGGGCAAGCTCTCAGGGCAAGCTCTCAGGGCAAGCTCTCAGGGGCCTTTCTGCTCTGCACAGTGCTTCACTGCAAGTGTCCTTATGTCAAATGGGAATTTTGTTTCCTTCTGTTCTCCCCCCCCCCAATTCTAGAAAGTAGTGAGTAAAAAGAAGAGTTTCATTGAGATTAGTAGTACATTTCACAGTGTTTTTAAAAACTTCTAAAGTACTTGAATTTCATATCAGGAAACTGGTTTTTAGCCTTGTTTCTTACTTTTTACCCTTAGTTGCTCTTTTTGTTATTTTTTCCCTAGGGGTAGGGTAGTCTTTCTTACTTCCCCATAATCTATTTTTATCATTCCTTAATCTCTTTGTTGCTTTTCTTCTACCCCACGTTTTAAAAATCTCCACAGCAAAAAATTTTGATATCAGTTTTTAATATTTCTCTGAAAAAGGTTTAAATATCCTTATTATAGCTACTATTTTTAATTTAAAGGTTAAACTTGAAGAAAGTTTTTTATTCCCGGTGCCAAAATTCATTTTTCTGACTCTCTGTGTTAGAAAATGATGAAAAATAAAATAATTTAAAATACACATTGTGATTTTTGTATTATTGGTGTCTCTTTAGAAGAGAATATATTATAGACTGGTCTGAGAGCATGTCTGGACATAAGAGCTGTAGTCATTTAGCTTGGTGGTTTAGTATTATATCAGAATTACTACCTAAATTCAATTGCACATCTCTGTCTTACAGTGACCAGGGAGTTGGTATTTCTCAGTTTTTAGGAGTGGAAATGAAAGCCACTGTTTAATCAGCATACACATTTGTCTGGTGGTAGTTTCGAGTCTGATGATCCAGGCTCTGTCCCAGGCAATGAGTCCATAGTGCTTCAGCTGTATGCTTCCCAGGCAGCTGATTTGGGAAGGAAGTTGAGTCCTCTTCTTGCTCTCTCCCTTGTAGCAAGCTTTCTTGTTGCTGTTTCTGGACTGCCAGCCTGCAAACAATGACATCAAGACTTGTGTTGTTGTTGCTTTGTTTCTCAAGACGGTTTCTCTGTGGCTTTAGAGCCTGTCCTGGAACTCAGTCTGTAGACCAAGCTGACCTCAAATTCAAGAGATCTGTCTGCCTTGCCTCCCGAGTGCTGGGATTAAAGGTGTGCACCACCACCAGTGACATGGAGACTTCTTAATTATGAAAGCTTGGCCTCAGCTTAGGCGTTTTCCCAACTAGCTCTTATAACTTAACTCATATATATTTTTTTTTAATCTGCATTCTGTTGCATAGCTAAATTACTTCTTTTTAGTGGGGCACATCTGACTTGCTCAGAATCTGCTAGTGAAATTGCTCACCTAGATTCCTCATTCCAGTTTCTCTCTTTCTGCTCATAGGTCCCACCTGTTCTCTCTTGTTTAGCTATTGGCCATTTGGCTCTTTATGAGCCTATCAGAAGGCACCTTAGACAGAGACACATGTTTGCAGTGTAAACAAGTATTCTGCAACACTTCTTGGTGGCCCTAAATATCCAAAGTGGGTCAACCAGATTGAGAAAATGTTTTAGTAATGATTTGTGATTTTAATTACTCTTCACGCAGAGTGTTCACAATATGTAGATCTGGTCTGGCATTGGTGCCATCCAGTTGCACCAAATTGTAAAGCAGTGGAGTTCTTTCTGCAAGCTAGCCTGGCAGCCTATGTCACACTGTTCAGGGGAGGCGCCAGAAGCCAAGCATTGTCTCCTCTGTGTTATAGTACATAGGCTGTCACCTAGTGTGATGCACATCATGCCATGGTTCCAGAAATTGAGTAAAGACTACCAATTTAGCAAATTTTTGTTTTTTTAATATCATTTTTATGAAATAATATAAAGTGTATCTTGGAGTCATACGTTGTGAGAGAAAACAAGTAAACCTCTTATAAGTAGGTCATGCCGTCTAAAAGATGGAAAAATGTACGGTTGACTAGATGGAGAAAACTGACTATTGAGACACGGTGGGAAGAGTTTCTGGAGCCACTTCTGAGGCATGATAAATGCTTTCTCTTTTAGGAATGACAAAGTGTGACAGATATCTCTAGAAGAGAGGCATATAGAGGGGAAGTGTTCTATTAGACTATCTTAAGTGTCTCAGAGTTTCTATGACTGAGACAAAACCCCACAACCGAAAAGCAAGTTGGGGAGGAAAAGTTTATTTGACTTATAGTTTCACATTGCTGTCCATCAATGAAGGAAGTAAGGACAGGGACTCAAACAGGTCAGAATCCTGAAGGCAGGAGGCGATTGACGCACGGCCATGGAGGGGTGCTGCTTACTGGCTTGCTCTAGCTTGCTCAGTCTGCTTTCTTATAGAACCCAGGGCCACCTGCCCAAAGGTACCACCTACAATAGCATCCCCCAGTTGATCATTAATTGAGAAAATGTCTTAGAGCTGGATCTCGTGGTGACATTTCCTCAACTGAGGCTCCTTCCCTCTTTGATGACTACAGCTTGCGTCAAATTGACACATAAAATCAGCCAGTATGCCAGTTGTATTAAAAACAGATCCATCTCTGTCTCTGTTTCTGTCTATCTGTCTGCCTGTCTGTCTTTCCCTCTGTATGTGTGTAAAATATTCTGGAGAGCACATAATCCTGTGAGGTCCTGAAAGCATAAATGGATTTTGTGCTTTTCTGCTGTTGCCTTGTTGCTGTAAACTCACTATGTAAAAGCATCTAGAAGCGGAGATACATTTCTGGGTGTGTGACTGGACGGCTTTCAAATCCTCATGAAGTTGTCAGGTTTTCAAGGTACCATTTCCATTTTTATGTTTTCCGCTTTATTCCTCTTTTCTTCCTTCCTTCCTTCCTGTTTGAAACCAGAACTTGCATTAATTTACACTTGTAAGTGCATGGAAAAATCAGTATGAATGTTGTCCACCAGAACAGATACTTCCGTTCTAGTATTGCAATTCCATTCTGCTTTACCTTTGAAAATCTCTTATCTTTTATGAAGTGGGGCTCTTAGGAAAGGGGTCCACATTCCCGCTTCCCTCTCTGGCTCTACACTCGTTAATTTGCCTGTTTGCCAAGATTGAAGAGTGTATCTTAGGTGTCACTGTTTGGACATGTTCATTTGGAGTGTGGAACCTGTTTGCACAACGGACCTCTTTATGTTGCAGACAAATCGACTAGAATTTAAAATTGCTGTTCACAGTGGAGAGTCAGTCTGTGTAAATAACTTCCTTTCACTAGGTGCTGTTTTAGAAAATTAAATTATTTAAGACACCGTGAATGCAGGCTTGTCAGCACTGTTTTCCTGTGGCCTTTCAGAAAACAAGTGTAAACTTGGGACTGCTAGTAAGAGAGAGACATCGGAGGAAACAAACTAGCGGGAAATGCATAAAGGCTTTTTGTGGATGTGTACGTTTATAGAAGGCTTGAGCTTTGAACGCAGATGTAAAAAATGATGAAGAGAGTAGAAAAGTACATGGCAGGATGCTCTCCTAATGCAAACAAACTGCACATGGTGCACACCTTAAATCCCAGCACTGGGGAGACTGAGGCAGGTGGATATCTGAGTTTGAGGCCAGTCTGGTCTACACAGTGAGTTCCAGTACAGCTAAAGCTACACAGAGAAACTCTGTCTCAAACCAACAAAACAAAACAAAATGCGTACTCCCCCCCCCCCCAAAAAAAATGCAAACTGAGCTGTGGTCTGAGCTTGGAGTCCTGGGGAAGGGCTCTTGCCTCACAAGACCCTGCACTCAGCTGTGAGGGTGGTTTTCTTGCTGACAAACCTGTGACACTCATATTTATTCAGGTAGTATATTAAGAAACCAATGAGCATGTTTTGTTTTCACTGACAAATAGGTATTTTTGAATGTTGATAGTCTTTGTAACATAGGAATTTCTGCCTATATAATGGTTAAAAAGATCAAACAGTTCATTAATTTTGAGTTCAAATAGCGTGCCATAAAGATAGGTTGCCGTCCTGAAACCTCAGTCTAAAGTAGATGCTACTTTATCACTTAGAATTAAGGCGTGGAGAAGGTTTCCTGTAGATTTGTATAGATAGGAAACTGCTCTGTGCACAACGGCATAATAACTTTTAAAGTAACTTTTAAAAATGTCCTTTATAATGTTCAGTGAACTTCCAGACAGACTAGCATCTCTCAGAAGAGCACACGGGATCAAGTCACATGGTGGTTGTTACTGGCCAGAGCTCAGGAACAGTCCAAGCAGCACTGAACAAATGGAAGCGTATTTCCTACTGAGCATCAGCGGTGCAGAACTGAGTAATTGGGGCTAGTGTGTAGCTGCAAAATTAAGTTAGCCTCTTCGGTCGTGGCTTACTAAATTATTGTCATGTTTTATAAATATTTCCAAACTGTGGCATCACAGCTCCACCTTGTGGTTACAATGTACACATGAGCATATAATCTAAAAAGGATGCAACAACTTTCATTTTCTTTCAGTTGTTGCTTTAAAGTTAGTGCAAATGAAAAGTACAGAGATGATGTTTTTAATGGTTCTTTTCAAATATTTCTGCTGTGATCTATGTCAGTGTTTTAAAAGGAGGAATTACAACACCTTACTCTCAAAGAATGAACACACTTCCAGTGATGAAATGCTTTGTCCTCAATTCTTTGCTACGTTGTAGGATTCTAATTATGTTCAGTAGGGTCTGCTAGCCTGTGGGAGTAATAAAACGTGCATAGAAAGTGTCAGATTCAGGGACACAACTGTAACCATTGGAGCTCTCAGGTGACAATCTACTGTCGCAGGAGCATGCTCATAGGACTCTACTGTACACAGGAACATCTTTTGAATTGCTGTATATGAAAAAGAAATAAATAATGATTATGAATGATCATCAAAAGGCCTATGATGGTAAAATTAAGGACAAGATGACTGGTTAGAGCAATGGAAACTACGTGATTGAGAAAGTTACCAGGTCTGCGTTTCTGACATTGATATTCTTGCTGGTGTAAATGGAGGGAGGTGGGCTAAGTTGTTCACAGGTTTGCCTGCTTGGCATATTCACACATTTGCAGCCACCCTTTCCTTGTACCTTGGCTGTTGGGCTGAACCAAAGGGGCCCAGCTTACTTTCGGTGACCTATCTCAAGTCCACGGAATGGAAAATGTTAGATGCTTGATCAGTGAGCATGCAGAGCTAGTCCTGGATGGGCAGTGACATGAGCTCTTGTGACGTCATTGCCCTCCACATCAAGTCAATGTAGACAATGTAGAAGGACAGGAATCCACCCAGGAGTGATGGCCAGCAGAGCTCCTGAGTGAAACTGCAGAAGAACTTACTACTTTAGTTCTCTGGAGAGTGACTCTTGGAGATCTCTCCAGACTCCTGGTGCTGCATTCTTCAAAAGCTCTGCCAGCAAAGCCGAGCACCCGCTTCAGGCCAAGTCAGACATTAAGAGGTAAAGCCCAGCCTCCAAGGTAGAATGATGACACTCGTAAGCCATTCAGCTTCCGTGAGAAGCTGACCAGTGTCCCACCGCCAGTGCCTCCTCTGAGCATCTGATTATGTGCATTGCCCTCTCATGGCCATGAATGTCCCAAGGGCAGAAATGAAGTCTCTTCCTTCCACAGGTTTTCCAGCTCTGGAGTGTCTTGTGCATCCCGAACACCCAGTGTGGAACCTACTAAATGCTTAGCTGTTATGGGAAGGTGCTTTTATTTCTGAAATTTTATTTTGTTTGGACCAGTAGTCTCTAGGGGATTTGCTGGGGAAGGAAGCATTGAACTTTACAGGTAAACGTTTTTGAAAATGTATGGATTTTTATCTTGTGTAGGAGATGAAGGTATACAGTCTATCCCTGAATGGAGTGAGTACATACAGTCTCTCACTGGAAGGACATGTACTCACTGGAAAGAGTGATTCATTAAGACTAACAAAAACTTACTGGCCCTGCTATTCTCATTATTTATTCAGTTTATGAATACCCTGCACACTGGTGGCATGGGGTGGTCTTCCAATGGGCATTTTAAATCAACAGAATCAGTGTTGCGTATCTTAAAATAGTGTATTTATATGTGCTGCGAAAAGTGCTGTGTCTATAGACTGTCTAAAAAGTGCCCATTTAATCCTCTGATGCTGAAGTTAAATATAGTTCTAAAACAGCTACTGGTAAAGAGAATGGATTCAGATGGGGAGGAAGAGAATGGCCTTGATGTGTTTACTGGAAGCACATGGTTACCCTGGTTACGGATGGCATTGCTCAGTGTGCTTGGCTGGCTGGTTGGACCAAGCACAATGTCTTTTTAGATTGGTGTGGGTTAAAATTAGAGTAATGTCTAAAGACAAAAAAAAAAGCTAGAATTTAGAGACTCTTGGCTGAAAGGTGAAATAGCGAATCACACAAATGGGAAAGTGTGGTTTTGTAAAGGTATAAAGATGTTATTTTTAACTTCAGAATTGCTATAAGTGAATTGGTCATGTGTAAAGGAAACTTTCAGTGACTTCAAAGGTAAAGTAGTGAGGAAGATGGTAGGCAGGTTTCAGCAGGAATAATATTATTTATTTTTATTATTTTAATTTGGTTCCTTTGAGACGGGGTCTCTCTATGTAGTTCTGGCTGTCCTGAAACTCGGTCTGTAGACTAGGCTATCCTTGGACTCACAGAGATCCACCAGCCTCTGCCTTCTGAGTGCTGGGAATAAAGCCATGAACCACCTGCCTATTGAATAGTCTGATTTTTATTACAAAGCAGAAGTGGAAAACAGGCATTAACTCATAGGTAGTGTGTCACTAGTTAAATAGCCTTCCTCTTCTAATTTGGGACATTTGTCCTAACAAACAGTGTTTGCAATACATTTCAGACAGTTTCATCCTGCAACAAATCTTTTTGTAAAAATTTAGTTCACTTTTAAAGTATTTGTGGTCTAAAATGAAGACAGAACTAATTTCAAAATATGTTCTTGTCTCTGAAATAGTTGATCCCTCTCAAATGCTGCTGCTCTGGATGATGGGCACGCTGGTTGGCTTCTCTGGTTACAGGTATTCACTGAATACACGTGTGCTTCCAGATTCCCTGCCTTCTCACAGGTGGGGTCATGTGACTCTGTGGAGCACTCACCAAGACAAGCACTTAGTCCCATTTGGGACGCCCTTTAAGGGATGTAGCCTGAGAAGCCTGATCTCAGAGATCACTCTTAGAAACAAGGAAATTTCAGAGCTGCAAGACCCAGCACATTTGCATGAGCAGTAAAGTCGATTGATTATTTTACTGAAGTAACAGACTTTACAGTTTGGCAAGCAGTTTATTTCCTTGTACCTGATACTTTGAACAAGATCCTCCATATTCTCAGGCATTTCAATAATTGATCCCCAGTAGTTGATGCTGTCTGGAGAAGCTTATGAGGTGTGGCCATGCTGTATGAAATGTGTCACTGGGGAGAAATCTTTGAGGGTCCAAAGCCTCCCATCACCCCTAGTTCTCTCTTTCTCTGTTTGCTGCTTGCAGTTCTAGATGTGAGCTCCCAGCTATTCCTGCCCCCCATGTCTTCTTGCCACCACACTTCACTGCGACTCTGTTGGTGGTGAACTGGTAGCCCTCTCGAACCCTGAACCCCAAATAAGCCTTTCTGTTTATAAGTTGCCACAGTCACAGTGTTTTATCATAGCACCAGAAAAGTATGATAACACAACAGTCAACAGGAAGAGGAAAGACATAAATGGATAGTCACTGACTTAACCAACTTAGGTTTTCTTTTTTTTTCCCATTGAGCTTTTGATGATTCAAAAACAGTGTGCATGCAGTATAAAACTCTACTTCAAATTTTGAATTTTATCTTTTCTCAGGTTATTGGTGTACATAGTATTGTCTTTATGTTGCAGTGTCAGTGTGCTAAACTTCCCAAGAATCTGGGCCTTGGGTTTCTGGTGCTGTGCACTGATGTACCAGGATGTCAGCTTTGTACTAAGTGCACGTTCGAATTAAGTGTTTTCAATTTATTTTGCATGTTGGGATGTAACTCCTCTTTATTCAAGAAACTTCTGGATTTAGTATTTGTTGAATTTCCAATAATAAAATAGTAGCATCATCTGAAGCCTTACTGACTTTAATTTGTGTCATCTAAGAAGGGAATATGGTTGTTGGTCTATAAGGTTGTGCAGTTCAAGTTCTGTGAACTATTGGAATCTGACGTGTCAGTTCTATTGATAATATGTTCGTACATCTGGGAACAATATGAAAGACTATGCACACACATGCACACCAACAAAGTTTAAATTATTTTAATATTTTTCATAATTGGCACTCTGGTTAAAATGCTTTACAAAATGTAATTCTAGCTTGCACTGAATTTTCTGAACAGGTCTTTATGTTAGAGATGTGACATGAGCCAGGGGAAGACTGACAAATTATGTTAGGTGAAAAAAAATCACCTTTCACAAGTCCAGCAATACCCTAAAACTATAATTTAAAACCATAAAGTGAAATTGAATTCAATAGCTTTCTATGCTTTGCTCAAAAAAAAAAATCAAAAAATAAGTAACTATAAACTTATGGAACCGGAATTGATTGTTAGGAGAACAAAATTGTATCTGACCACAATTGTCTATAATAAAATACAATTGGGGTGTGAAGTAGTCAGAGTAGTTGGAGTCGCCCAGAGTTTCTGAGCTCAATGAGGGTGTGTTTTCAAAAGCAGCACAGGTGAAAAGCATGGGCACAAGAATTTCTCTCCTGATTTTTTGCAGCACAGGATGTGGTTAGAAGTAACCCTGTGGTCTTTCTCTCTAGGCTAAGAGAGCCCTGGCTGTAGTCTCCGTTTTCCAGTAGATCAAAGCAGCTGCTTTTAGCCCATGTTCCTTTAATTATTAATGTCTGGGAACTCTCAGTGGAAAGATTCTGTAATCAATTCTGAATTTTTAGTTATCAGGTTTAAAGTTTCCTTATAGTGTACCATGGCTCCCTTCAGCAGAGGTGACTCATGCATTCTTTTGACCATATTTTCACAGAGTGCTTAGCAGTTAACTTTATAAAGAGATAAAGGATGTTTCCTACCAAGGGCAGATCTTAGATGTAGAGCTAATGGGAGTGTCTCTGACCAAGGAAGCCAAAGTCTTTAATCAAGTTTAGCTGTTAGTGTCTCTTGTTCATTTTAATACCAATGTAAGAAGTGTGAAAATCTTCGGTATGAATAAATTTTTGCACAATAAGCCAAATTTTATAAACTAATTTAAATATTTGTTCATTAAAGTAAGTTCCATGGTTATAATTTAGCAAGAATGACACAAATAGGTATGATTTTGTTTTTTGAAAGATTCTTTCATTTTTTTTTCTTTTTATTTTCGAGCGTACGTGTGAGGTCAGAAGAGGTCCTGGGATCTCATGAACCTGGAGTTATAAGCGCTTGTAAACCACCTGGTGTGGGTGTTGGGGACTGAACTCAAGCGCTCTTAACCACTGAGCCA
The DNA here is from genome assembly GCF_000317375.1 of Microtus ochrogaster. NCBI lineage: Eukaryota > Metazoa > Chordata > Mammalia > Rodentia > Cricetidae > Microtus > Microtus ochrogaster. The sequence goes on from NW_004949110.1 coordinate 2,919,402, forward strand.
CTTTGCCAACTCCTGAAATAATTATTTTCAACAGAATTTTTTCTTACCTAAAGGCAGTGGATCCCTGGCTTGAGGAGGCTTCAATGGGAAAATGTATCAGCAGCATTTAGTAAACTTTAATTACTGGGTTTTAAAAGGTCTATTTGGAAAAAGAATTAGACTGTGAATCCCTTTTCTCTAAGCTTTTATTTTTCTTTCTGTAAATGTTACTAATGTAATGATCCTAGCAGAAGTTAAGATATTCTAGAGAAACTATGAGAGACGTGGTTCTTCTCTCTTCAGCTATCAGATTATTAAAATAGTGAGGCCCCAGCAATTGGGATTATCTCAGATCACAGGCGTGCTGAGAGAAGTAAGAACTGATGCCAGCCAGAGGAGAAACCCATCTTCCTGGAAGATACTTCAGGGTTTTGACAACTCCTTGCAGGAAAGAATAGAAATGAGACAGTGATGAAGGCTTGAAAACCCAAAGCAGTCCTGGGTCAGGACTGTTCATTTGTGCGCAGGGCATCCCTACTGAAACCTACACCTCAAATGCAGACCGTGGAGATTGGCTTTGGGTGGGAGAAGGAGGCTATTTATCTCTTTTCCTCTTCCCAATGTGGCCACATCTGAAAGAATCTCATTTCTCTGTTTTTTGTTTGTTTGTTCGACTATTGTTTGTCTCTTTGATTGGCCTGTTGAGGATGTGTAGCTGGCCCTAGCTTTTCAGGCCTATGGGAGCCCAGGCTCTGACTCCAACACTTCCAGGAACACTAAAAGCAGAACAATGTGTTTAGAAAACTATGTTCTCAACAGAAATTCATCAACTAAATCTGTATTAAGGTATTGAATTTTACCTTGAGGATTTCAATGCCTTCTGATTATTTAGTCGTGCTATTCCATCTTTATTTAGATTTTAGCCTATATAGCATTTTTATGATTTGCTTTAACTTTTTGCTTTACTTTCTATTTTTGGAACAATTCTTTACTTTAGGGTGTATGTAGTGATGTGCTGCGGGCCTGCTTTTCATCCCACCCGGTTCCCACACGGCTAGCTTTACACAAAAAATAACAACACACAAATTGTATTCATTTAAACACTGCCTGGCCCATTAGTTTCAGCTTCTTAACCCATTTCTAATAATCTATGTAGCACCACGAGGTGCGCTTACCAGGAAAGATTCAGCATGTCTGACCTGGCGGCTTGCTTCATCACGTGTCCCGGGAGAGGGGAGCATGGCGTCTCTGAGCTCACTTCCTCTTCCTCACAGCATTCTGTTCTGTTTACTCCTCCCACCTATGTTTTAACCTATCAGGGTTAAGCAGTTTCTTTATTGCTTAACCAATGAAATCAACTGATTGATATATGACACTCCCACATCAGGTGTATCTAATTTATAATTTTAAATCATTTCTTATCTAAAGCATTTTTCTTTTTTCTTTTACCTGCTTTCCTTTTTTCTTTAGCAAAATACTTAAACAACTTGGACTTTTTCTGATTTGGTAGTTTAATTTTTCTTCTCTCTCTCTCTCTCTCTCTCTCTCTCTCTCTCTCTCTCTCTCTCTCGCGCGCGCGCGCACTATTTATTATAACATTTAGAAAATATGGGCTGGTAAGATGGTTCCACAAAGTAAAGGTGGTTACCGTCAAGTCTGAAAACCTGAATTGGATCATTGGGAACCACATGGTGGAAGGAAAGAATCAGCTAGAAAGACCCTAAAGCTTTATAAAATGTTGATATTAGTCCGAATTCCCTGGGTTTATATCCTGTAAGTGGAAAGAAACAAGGAACAAAGAAAAGGCTTGAACATTGATTGATGAGGAGTCAATGTTTAAAGATATCATACATTTCTCATGTTCTGATCTAGTTCTGACCGGTAGCTCAGCTGACACCAAGAGCCTCCGGTACTTCAGGTCATGCCACGCAGACAGTCCTGGCATTTTCTCTCCACAAATCTGAGAACACAGAGTAACATTTCTTGCAAATGTACGACCTTAGGTTAAATACAGGACCAAGGCCAGTAATTCAGCTTACCCACAAGAACAGCAAGGTCATATTTGTGTCAAGACTGGATATATCTACCACAGACCAGCATCATTGGGGATGGTTAAGGGATCAACTGTCCTTTCTGGAGAACTTCACGGAATGGACACTCCCAGGCATTCTGCAGACACCACAGTTTACTTTTATTTAAACAGTTTAAACAGTTGACTTTTTCAGCAGGAGCCAAAGCTATGAAAACTAACATTATAAAAGGCTAATCCTGTCGATAATTTAATTTCTCTATAACAGTCTTGTTCTTTATTTGTTTTACCATCAACCTCTCCAAATACTAGACTATAGAAATGTAGGTGCTGGAATTTCTCATGTAGTGAGGATGAAAGTGGAAAAGACCCATTCCCAGCCTGCACAGTGTGGGTATCACTGTAGGTGAAAAGCTTGTGTTGCTGGAAGACAGATTGTAAATAACTTTGGTAACACCCTGGATGTTTGACCTCTGAGCACCATGTGCTGTGGGAAAGATACAAAGTTTTAGATTATCAAAATTAAAACAAGGATCTTATTTTAGAAATTTTTTGAAATATTAAATATTTTGTTTGTAAAATATTAAATTTTGTTTGTAAAATCACATGCAATTTTAGTCTGAAATTATTTTTCTTGAAAGTCATTCTCTGGGAAGAGAAATTCCAGCTAGTTCAGAAAGTGCCTGCATCAGAAAGCAAGCTGCTGAATTGCAGGCTGTTTCTTGCGTTTCTAGGGCAGCAAAAGAAAGCGGTACCGCAATTTAACTGTTTCAGAAGTTTCTCAGCAGACTGGAGATCTGAGGCTGGTGTGGTCTTTGCTTTGTTTAGGAAGTAATCACAGAACCTCAAGGAAATCTCTATGGGAGAAGGTTCTGTTATGGATGTTATTTCTTCATGTTTATGTGTTGGTCCCAGTCAGGAGTAGGATAGGAGGTAAGAGTGAGAAGTGCCCATGGAGAAAGAATTTCAGTGCTTAGCAGAAACTTTCCATCCCTTGCTTCACATCAAGACCTTCCAGCCTTCTAGGCTCCAATAACACTTGGGCTTGCTGGAGTTTGTATTTTTACCCAACTGATATATTCCAAGTGAAACTTCACTAAAATAATGATTTAACAAAAAATTCATTGACAGTTATTAATATAAATTGTGAACTGGAATTCGATAAGAAGTACCATTAGTTTTTATTAATAAAAGAATTTAAGAGTGGACTCAATGGAAACTTGAGAATACTTTACTAGTTCTTAAAATGAAAACCCGAGGGTAGGAAAGCTGTAAATCTCACAGGCATGGAAAAAGGAGAGTGGAGGAGAAAAGGAAGCCAGCAAGATCAGCCACTGGGCTACAGCCAACTCTGAGGTAGGACGGGAAGCTTTAGCAAAAGAGTAAGTAAGGGACCAGAAAGCAGTGGAGCCTTTAAAAGCATACTTAGGTTCTGGCCAGCATCTGGAAGAAAAGGATAGAAGTGAAGAAAAAGGACATTGTTAAACCTTTCTGAGTGAGCATTCAAAAGCAGGCAGACCCAGACACATTTTGCTTTATTCCTTCCTGTGTACTGCAATAGCGTTTGGGAGTTCTGAGAAGGAAAAGTCCATTGTCTGTTTGCCTTCCTTCCTTCCTTCCTTCCTTCCTTCCTTCCTTCCTTCCTTCCTTCCTTCCTTTCTTCCTTCTGTCCATTTGTCTGTCAGTCTTTCTTTCCTTTCTTCTGTGATGTAGGATTCTCCTTTGTATGCTGTGAATACCATTGGTTAATAAAGAAGCCATTTTGGGCCTGTGATAGGGTAGAGCAGAGTGGGGGAATAAACCGAATGCTGGGCCAAAGAGAGTGGAGTCAAGAGAAGCCATAGAAGCCATATAGTCCCACTGGAGACAGACACCGGAACTTTACCAGATTAGCCACAGCTACGTGACAATACACAGATTACTAGAAATGGGTTTAATTAAGACATAAGAGCTAGCGAATAAGAAGCTAGAGCTAATGGACCAAACAGTCATTTAATTAATATGGTTTCTGTGTGACTATTTTGAGTCTGGTCAGCTGGGAGTAAGTGGCCTCCTACTACACTACTCTTCCTCCTCCTCCTCCTTCTCTTCCTCTTCTTCTTTTGTTTTATTTGTAGATAGGATTTCTCTGTGTAGAGCTGTCTGTTCTGGAACTCACTATGTAGACCAGGCTGGCCTCAAACAAGAGATCCACCTGCTGCCTCCTGAGTGCTGAGATTAAAGGTGTGCACCACCACCACCCAGATAAAGTCTATTACCTTAAGATGAACCTGCCACTATGGGCTGGTCCCCAACCAGGTCTCTGACTTGCATCACTGTCTTTACCCATAGGGGAAAAGACAAGGCAGGCCTTAAGCAGAGGTGAAGACTGTTTTTAACAAGGGTGTCTGCTGTTCCACACCCTTGTCGGTGGTCTACATCAGTATTTTTTTGTTTTAGTTCTAGTGAATATGGGATGGATCCCACGCTGACTTTAAAGGCCAATGTATTTATAGGTCTTTAGTGTTTTTTCATTCATAAGTTTTAGCCAACTTTATTATTTTTTTCTTACTGTTAAGTTCTTGGGGCATTTATCATATATGTAGTAAATATCCTCATATTCTATCTCAGTCCGGAACTTGCCTAATTAACTTTCAGACAGTGTCTTTAAATGAACAGAAAATTTAAATCTTAATTTAAAAAAAATTGTGTAAGTACATGTATGTGTTTTTCTGGGGTTGATGCATCTGAGTGCAGTGTCCTCTGAGTTAGAGGAGAGTGTTAGATAAGGTGGTTCTGAATGTTCTAATGTTGCTGGGAACTGAACCTGGGTCCCCTGTAAGAAGGGGGGTACATTGTTCTGCACTACTGTGCCATCTCTCAGGCCAAAAATTTTGATTATTGATAAATTTAACCATTATATACATTTTAAAAAGTTTAATAGTTGTTAGTTTTAAAGTTTAATAGTTTTTAAAACTTTCTTTAATTTAGAAATTTAATTTAGAATTTCAAACAGTATCAGTAGAGAAAAAGTCTTAAATTTTTACTTTGAGAGCAATGAGTGTGTGATCTTTATATGTATATATTTTCTTTTATTCTTTTATATGTGCTGTATAAATGTATGCATTCATTGGTGCACTAGCTTGTGTGTACTTTGAAGGCCAGAGGTTAATTTTGGGTGTCTTCCTCTGTTGCTTATTTCTGTTCACATTATTTTTTCAGGCAGGAGCTCTTATTGAATCTAGAACTCAGTGTCTGAGCAAGACTGTTCGGTGAGCAAGCTCTGGGGAATCTTCCTGTTGCCACCTCCTCCCCCAGCCCAGATATTACAGGTTCTGTGACTGTGAACTCAGGCTCTTCTGCTTACACAACAGACATTTTATCTCTTTAGCTATACCCAGCCCCCATGTTGCCGGTCTTTATACTCCATATAGATATCAAATAATTTCAGTTGAAAATATGGACTGGGTTGAGTAATGAAGATGTAGTGATAAAGGAGGATATGTGGTCTGAAGTAAACCTGGCAAAGAAGGCAACCTCGATGGCTGCAGAAACTGATGGACACTTGATGTGATGTACCCAGAAGAGGAGAGAGCAGAGTGAGAGAGAGGCACCAACACACACTACCAGGTTTCTGTTGGAGACGCTAGGTTATCGGTAGTTTCTTCTACTTTGAGGAAAGAATATTTGCACTAGGGAAGGCGGCAAGCTTGTTTGGCATGATGAATTCTGGAAGATGGAGGATGAACCACACACATTCAGGAGTGGGTTTTTGCCTATAATAAGACAGGAGTGGGGATCTACCATATGAAGGTGGTTATTTGCCAGCACGTACTTGAAGACTCCACCCACTGAAGGAGCGTAATGAAGCCTTCTGTAAAGGTTTGTGCTAATGACAGAGCAGGGGAGTTCTGAAATGAGGACGCTCCCCTCTCAGTGATGTGGCAGTGAGTGGGAGAAGGGCCCCAACACCCATCAGTTATCCCGGGAGGTCCATTCTTCTCAAAACCTCAGCTTTCGGCAGAAGGAAGGATTGTGAAAGGTATTTGTGCAATTTCTCTTTGGTAGTGAAATGGCTGAAATTAAATTTGACTGTTGCGAAACAGAACTTGGAATGAAGTTTAAGACAGATGGAATTAAAACTCCATTTCATTGTCACTTTGACCTGTCCTCCCCTCTTCAGTTTTAGCAGTGAATAGTAAATGCTACATATACATCTCGTCCCGCCCTGTTCACTTGTTTTTGTTTCTGAGTAGGGACTTGTTAACAGATGCTGCCAATAATAGCAGATAAGTGTAAAGATTTGCTTAAAAATACATGATATGCGAGCCAGCTCTAATTAAATCCTGGTGGCTAATACAATATAAAGGAAGTTTGCGTTTGTGTTTAGCTCCTTAGCGAGCTTACTGAACTCTAACCAGTTGGTTGCCAAGAGTAAGCAGTGCTGCAGGACGTGGGCTCAAAACTCTCCCCCAGTGTCAGCAGGTATCTCCTTTTTTCTCTCTGTCCAAATGGCAGACATCTGACTCTAAACACATGTAGATACTACTTACAATGCGAATTAATCATGAAGACCATTCTTGACTGAGCATTCTTGAAGCAACGAACTCAGTGCAGTGCAGCAACTATCACTTCTGGAACATCTGCGGAGCAGGGGACTGGGTTTTCACTTTGAAGAACCTAATGGTCTATGGGCTTTCCTGCAGTATTCAGTACTCCTAATTTCCTATTTTGTTGTGAAACATGTGTCGACTTTTAATAGACTATTTATTACTCCTTTCAAGCAATCTTTCTGTTAACTCTTCCACAATTACTTATCTTCTGGTTTGCTGACGCAGTCAGACAACACTTGAGGCAACAATGTCAGTCAAAGCAGCTGACCCCGAAAACTCCAGCACTGCATTCATAGAAAAACGCTCTTCATAAAGGTGACTAATTTTATCTTCTTCATGCACCTTATAGCATTTTAAAGCAGCCATCTTGTCCTTTCTCTTCTGTTATTCCTCTTGGGAGTGTTGTAAGGCTTCTTTTGCATAGCACCATGGTGAGGACTCCATGCAAGATGAAGGGTGGGTTTCTTTGGAATGCTGTAGTCAGTCATGGTACATCCATCCTCCAGCTGTTACCAGTACAATCAGCGTTTTTCAAACCAGAGCAGTTTCTTCCTCATCCTGAATCTGACCCTTACATTTTCTATGGTGTTCCGTTAAACTGGAGAGGGATGGGATGGCCTTCCTCATCAGAGTCTTTACACACATCAGCATTTTGGTGACTATTCCACTGAGCTCTAGATTTCCAGAGTTTTATTGAGCATACTCCGAAAACTCTACAGTACTTAACACATTTTTATATTAGGGTTGATGCTCAGCACCAGTGCTTTTGAAATGTTTAAGAGGAAGAAGTGGGCATAGATTATACAGCCTTAGACCAGTGTAGATCAAAGACTTGCATCTGCTCATATAACACCTCAGATTACTGTAAAGTGTGTAGGTATTCAACTTTCCCTTCCAGAATGTCTCTCAAATTGTGGGGGGTCCCTGTAGGCTTTACAGTTGGCAGGGAAAATGATCTGGGTGAGGAAAGAATGAAGCTTGGTTCAGCCCAATTTTCGTAACTGGTGCTGAGCCAAGACTTCTCGGAGTCTGACATGAGTTCAGATAGTTTTGCCATATTTAAGCAAACACAGTTGGAAAAATTTTCAGATAACAATGAACTCAGCTCTGTGATTATAACCAAGCTTAAGGCATATCTACATTGAAGTTCTTTACAATGTACACACGGCTTCTTCCATTAAAGGGGCTCTTGTGGGCTTAGAAACAATGCTCAAGATAAGTAAATATAATCCCTGTGGGAAATGGGATTTGACCTGGCCCTAGAAATAAATTAGGCTGTTGTAAAGTACAAATTTCTCACAAGGTGAATTTTATGACGTAGAAAGCAATGCTCAATGCCTTTAGAGGGAAAGGTCTCATAAACAGACGTAATATTTTGGCAGGTATGGGTGGAACCTGACTCAACAGATTGCACAGGATTACCAGGGTAGAAACTCTATTTTCCCCCAGCATTCCTGGAGAACAGCCAAATACCTTCTGTCTTTTGACGGATCAGCTGTGTGTTTAACTTTTTCTGGCTTCTCTGGCGCTTACCTGTGAGCACAAGGGCCTTGTCATCCTCTACATTAAATCACGAGAAAATGTATTTGATAGGCCACAGTAAAGTTGGCTGTGGAGCAGCAGGAAGCGTGGTGGCTTCTCAGCTAAGCAGCAAAGACAAGGCACACAAGCCAGGCTCTGGCCAAGCTCCAAAAGCTTTCAGAGTTCAGTGTGGATTTCCAGGAAGGTTGGAATCTACAGAAACTGGCAGGTTCTGGCCTGGTAACAAGACAGTCTTCATCGTAAACGTCAGCCATGCTATTAACCAATCTGTAACCATGGCCAAAGTCTATTCTTGTTAGTGGGCCAAATGCCTCATCTGAAATAGATGTAGAGATTTAGGACTCTGGAAGCTCTTTCACAGAAGCCTCTCATTCTCCTTTCTTCTCCCATTTCTTACAGTTAAAAAGGTTTGGCCACTTCATAACTTAAGAAGTTTTTCTTCAGGATATAAGGAAGTCAGCTGTGAAATAGTCACTGCAAGGATTGGCTCCAGAAACAAGACTGTTACAACAGCAGTCTTGTTATCAATGGATGTATTAACTTGGAAGAAGAAAGTTTTGCGGGTCCCACCCCTAGACAAAGAACTACAGGCAATCATTACTGCTACAAAGGCACTTAGCCTGTCTCTTAGGGATGTGCCACCTCATTGGTTGTCCCATGTAGAATTGTCATCCCTGGAGCCATATGCACACAAACAACCTAAATGGACCCAGGATCTTGTATCTATATGTGCATTTTTTGCATGCACATACTTGCAGTGTTTATATATGCAGTAACGATAATCCAACAAGCAAAAAGAGGCTATCAACCTAAAAGTGGGAGGGTATAGTAGGGATTCGAGAGAGGGTACTGGGGAGGGGCTGGAAGGAGAAGGGGAGGGGCGAAGTAATGTGATTCGATTTCAATTCAAATGTATAAAAATAAATCATAAAGAAAAACCCAAGTAATTTTATATCATCTGTGTTTCTAGTTTCTTGGGACAACTTAGAATCTTTGTTCATGTGGAGTCTGGGTGGTCACAGGGCAAGAACAGAACCGTAGAAGCCACAGTGGTGCCATCCCTTTACATGGGATTCAGACTATATAACCACAGTGCCCACAGCCCTCTCAGCATCCACTCTGACCTCAGCAGGCTCTTTGGTTGGTGACCTATGGGATTTTAGACCTATGATTTCCCCGCTCGCCTCCTTTCATCACAGCAGGACTGTAATTCTCAGTGGGCAAACTAGTAATCACATCTTATTTATATTGCCATTTCAGCAGCCTGGCACACAAGCTGGAAACCCTTAGTACAAGACCAGACTAAATTAGCATAATGAGTTTTTCTCTTCTGCAGATTTTCCTTGTAGGTGGCAGACTTCCTACACCGCATTTTTTTTTTTTCCACATCTTAGGTGCTGGCATCCTCTCTGTTAAACAGTATATCCTCAAAATCAGATGAGGGTTTTTTTAAAAATTAGATTCTTGTCCTCTTTTCAGACTGGATCATCTTTGGAACAAACCAAGTATGTAGCTCACAGTGCCATAATTTATGTTATTTAGCCAACTGTAGCTCCAAGGAGCCCTACCATAATATCCCAATCCTGTCAGAAGTCCTGAAACGTGTCTCCATTGATATCTATTCATCATCATGACTCTGGTCTCCGTGAGCTGACACTGCCCTGCCAATTCGCCTTCTTGTCTTTTCAAATGACAGGAAGAATGAAGAGAAATACAGAAGTATTTACAAAGTGTGTGTTTCACTAGTCCTCCATTTGTTTTTAAGTAACTATCATTATACTCTGTCCTCATCCCTCCCCCTGTTTGCTGACTTTTCTTTTTCATTGGTGATTCTGTGAAACATCAGTCATTTTTCTTTCTGAGATAATGACTGATTCCCTATGTCCTCTTAAGCAGCAGGCAGGATTTATGCATAAGAAAGAGGACCATTTGTTTCTAACAAAGAAAAATGTGGCATTAGGCATAACCTTCCCACTGTTTCTGCCCTGGTCTAACTCAGGAAAATGTGAGGATGCCACCCTCCCTTTCTAGATATTTAATACTTACGTAGGTGCTGGCATTGGTTCCTTCTTGCCAGGACTAGGCAGAGACAGTTCTTTTTATGTCTCAGAAATGATGGAAGGCAATTTGGCCTGGAGCAACCTTTACTCAGCAATAATGTACTGCCATCTCTCTCAGCCTTGTCAGGTAACTCAGAATCAGGACCCCCTGCTGATTCAAGCTGATACCAGGAAAAATGCTGGGGTAAAGTTTTCCCAGTCTGGCTAGCCAGAGTTGCTGCAGATGTTACATGATACACGGATAGCTAAGAAAGGAGGGAGGACTCTGCAGATCACCCTCTTTTCAGCTCTCAAAGCATTTGGTCAATATTTGCTATAATTCCCTAGGTGAAATATCTCTTGAAATGAAGAAAAATTAAGGATGTTGAAAACTCTTAACAATATTGAGCTATTTTTATTTCTTCTTTTAAGAATTTTCTTTTAATCCATAACCCATTTTTGATTAGGTCATTGTTTTCTTGATTCTTTGCTGAATCCTTTATACATTTTGGGTTTTACTCCTCTATTGGATACACAGCTAGCAAAGATTTTCTCCTACACTGTGGGCTTCCTCTTCACTTGATTATTTCCTTGCTGCACAGAAACTTTTAATTTTATGAAATCCCATTTCTCAGTTATTGGCCTTAATTCAAGAAATGGAACTGGATTCAGAAAGTCCTTTCTTACATATTTTTCCTGTAAAATACGCTTTCTGTCTGTTTTCTTCTACAGCTTTCAGTGTTTCAAGTTTCACATTGAAGTCTTTGGTGCATTTGGTATTGGTTTTTGTGTAGATGATAGGTAAAGGTCTAATTTCATTTTTCTACATGTGAACACTCAGGGTATTTTATTTGGGACTGCCTTGGATCTATAACTTGCTTTTGATGGGATGTTCACTTTTACAACATTAATTCTACCAACCCATGAGCATCAGATATCTTACCTTTTAGTGTCTTTCTCCATTTATTTTTTCAGAGACTTAATGATTCAATTGTACAGATCCTTTACCTCCTTAGTTAGGCTTTTTCCCAGATATTTTTAAAGATGATATTAGTGGGAGTATTTTTATGATATATTACTCATCATGTTTGTTTTTTTTTGGTATATAGGAAGGCTACTGATTTTTGTAGGCTGATTTGTATCTTGACACTTCAATGGACCTGTTAATCATGTCTCGAGGTTTTCTCATACAATTTTGGGGAATCTGCTATGTATAATATATCATATGCAAATCAGGATAATTTGACTTTTGTCTTATTTGTATTTCTTTAATTTCATTCTCTCATCTTTTTAAAGATGTATTTCAGATGGATTTATTTTATCTTCTGTATGTGGGTGTTTTGCCTTCATGTTTGTTTGTTAACCATTTGTCTGCCTAGTTCCTGAGGATACCAGAAAAGGGCATTGGATCCATTGGAGCTGTAATTAAAGGTGGTTGTTAGCTGCCATGTGGGTGCTAGGAATCTTACTGGAGTCCTCTAGGAAGGAAGCAAGTGCTCTTAGCCACAGAGCATCTCTGTGGCTGGAGATGCCTACTGGAGGAAGTAGGCATAATGGAAAGCCCTGTTCCCTTCCTTATTTTAATGAGATAGTTTCTAATTCATCTCCATTTTTGATGATGTTGGCTGTAGGTTTGTTTTATATATAGCTTCTTTTTATGTTGAGTTATATTCCTTCCAGAGTACAGTAATGATATTGAAGGTCTTTAAAACATCAATTTCCAATCCCTTCACCTTTTCACCTGTTTAGCTCCATCACTGCCATTCAGGGGCTCACCATCAATTTCTGAACTGTACACTTAGAAGTCCAGATGGGTTGTTAGCAGGGTGTGGCTTATTTCTTTCTGAAACTCTTGACTAAATCTTGACTAAACCTTACAAGTCCTTACTATTTTCTGTTTGTGGACTATTTAGCTTATTTCTAAGCTTAACAGAGTTTCTGGAAAGGGCCCAGTAATTAAAACTCCTTGACTGTCCTGCGAAGCAGCTGTTTAGTTGCTGAATTGCTGATCTCTTTTGTACACTGATTGCCCACTCAGACTGGAGGGTGTCTGAAGAGGGGAGTCTTCAAGCGTACTGATCCCTAAGAGTCATGACATTCTGGGATGCTAGGGACAGGTGTGCGTTTGATATTCAAGACTCCAAAAGCTAATTGCTTCTTTTAATGTCTGTGCTATAGGAGTGTAATTTTCCTATTTATCTTTAAACACCAGAAATGTCACATTATGGCTTTTAGTCCATAGGAGGGCAATGTTGAGCTGTAGGAAAATTATTCTGTATTTTTGCAAGAGGGCATATAGAACTGCTTAATTTAAAACTTAATGAATTGAAACAGGTTAGCTGATTTAAACATACTACAAGAAAACACGTGTTTAACACTATGCAGGACACATTGATGTTTTATCCACAGGTTTGCCATGCTGGAAATTGTTGACTGATGCCAACAATCTTCATCACCCAAAGTCGGACCATATCTGTCACTTGGGAGAATATTAGATTCTTTACTGTGGAAAATTGAAGAACTTGAATTCCTTAGATGTAGAATAGTGTTTATCTTTTGCATATGACCTACAGCAGATGTCTAACTAAGGAGATGAGAACACTAGTAGTTCTGATTCCCATGTTAGGTGACACTTTTGCTAGGGGCTTAGATTTTAGTTGCCATTGGCCAAATGCTGCCCTAGAGCTTTCAGAGTCAAAAATCAACCAAATATTGTCTTATATGAGTTATAACTTTTTCAAAAATTTATACATTCATAATTTTATTATCACTTGTGTGTGTATTTCATGTGGTAATGAGAGAACAACTTTCAAGGTCAATAGTTCTCTCTCTCCTCCTTGTTAAACCAAGTCTCTTATTTGAGCTGTTTTATGTATTGCAGGCTAGCTTGCGTATAAGCTTCTGGGTGATCCTCCTGTCTCTACTTCCCATTTCACGGCAGGATGGGACTACAAATGCAGGCCGTGCATTAGCTTTCTTATGTCAGTTCCAAGGTCTGAACTCAAGCTATCGGGCTCCCTGTTTGCAAGCATGCTCACTCACTGAGCCATCTTGCTGCTATGACATGAGTGCTAGACAAAACTGAATTCCATCCAAATCTTAAGATGTGAAAGTTGGCTTTATTTTAGTATTATTATCATAGAAAGAGCTGCAGACTGACAAATAACCCCACCAATTTTGATCTGTATCTACAAAAAGTCAAATTAAAATTTTAATAGAATTTAAATATCGTTATGGGTTTGTGTGGAAAAATAACAAATGCTGTACTTCTAGTGAGACCCCGAAAGTGACAGTCTTCACTAGCTTGAAGATGTATCTCTTTCTTCTGTACTGTACATCCCTCCCACATTGGTGCAGGTCTGTGCGTTTACTGCCCTAAGGCACAATCTGGGTAGTGAAACAGCACCATTTCTCCCACGTTCCTGAATACAAAGAAACAGGCAGCAATGGAATAACTCAGCCTGCCTGTGTTTATTAGTTGTTTAATATATGATAAACAATGTAATATAATATATTGCTGCTAATTCAATTTAATCTTTGCAACAATAGCTTACATTTGTTATTAATATAACTTATTAAGTAAGGAAACAGAGCTGCATAGTGAGTAAATAATCTTAACACCACAAATCTTTCTGAGAGACGGAGTCCAGTGTACCAGGGGATTTAACTTCATCGATTTTTCTGGTTTAAAAGTGAAGTGAGACAGAGAGTAGGGGAGGTGATACTGCTGTTGTTACAGAGAACAGGGAAAGGAAGTAAGCTGGGCTGATTCCTCATTAGCCTTAGCTGAATACTTCTCATTCTATTTGAGGAGGGGGAGGTGAGCAAGGTATCAAGAAAGAACACCATGGTATGATCCAATCCTTGATCTGCTAGTGTGTCATAACACTTTTTACAGTGGTGCTTCTTCATTCAAGAGTACCATGCCCTGGTGAGTAGAAATGGTGTCTTTAGGTTCTTAAAATCCAGTATAGCATTATGTGCAGCAGTCATGATGATAGATTATTGCCAGTACTTCTGGGCAAACACCCACACCATGGAGGTGGTATTGCTCTTCATCAGACTGTCCAGTGTAGCTTCTGGAAATAAGGTGTCTTTGCACACAGTGTCCCAGTCTAGCCAGCATCTAGCTTGCCAATTTCCTAGGAAAATTATATCTCAGAATTCTCCATAGTATACAGACAGGTAGGAAAAAAAACACTATTATTTGAGAGAAAAAAAGAGGGTGGCAAGCAAAGAAAACAAAAAAGAAAGAACAGATTGTGGACATTGCTGCATTATTAGGTTGAAATTTGAGTGTTGAGAATGGCAAGGGATTAAAATTATGCAAAATCCCTGATCTCATAAGATGAAGTAATTCCATCATGCTCTCCACACTATGTTTATACAAATGTGTTAATATGCTTTAAGGGGGATTACTTACACTCTCCGATTTTTCTCAAAAGCCTGAACTGAAACTCATAGGTAGAAATCAGCCAGTCTATCATCTCAATTAGACCAGGTCCAGGTCTTCAAAGCTGAAGAGGTCAGCTCAAAAGAAGCAGTGAGGATATAGGCAGTTTACAATGATTACCCTTTTGTGGGTTTAGTATAATTGTTTCAGGAACCTGGTTTTTGTCCTAGTTGAGGTATCTCAGCTCAGTTCCTAAGAGGTTTTCCACAAAGTCCAAGATACAGTTCTTGGCTTAGCTCGCTTGTAGTTTAAGAAAGTTTCAAAGTGAGTAAATATTTTGCTTTGCATCTAAATAAAATATTTAATTTTATAAATTTATAACTTTATACTCATGGAAAGTTTTCTAAGATGCTACATTGAGTACCCATTTATACTGGACACAGTTTCTCTAATTGCTAATATCCTGTATCCTTATACAGCTTATGAACCAGTATTACTATATTGTTATTAACTGAACTCTATACTTGAGGTTTTTTCTAGTGATCATTTTAAAGCTCTCTGTGTCTTAATCTCCACCCTTACCTCGTGTGTGTGTGTGTGTGTGTGTGTGTGTGTGTGTGTGTGTATTGTGCCTGCCACAGTGTGTATGGATGGAAATCAGAGGAACACATGACCTCCACCTTTGTTTTGTTGTTGTTGTTGTTTTTGTTTTTCAAGACAGGGTGCCTTTGTAGCTTTGGGGCATCCTGAAACTAGCTCTTGTAGACCAGGCTGGCCTCATACTCGCAGAGATCCTCCTGCCTCTGCCTCCTGAGTGCTGGGATTAAAAGCTGCACCACCACCGCGTGGCCAGCCTCCACCTTTTTTACAGATAGTTTCTTGGCTGCTGCTGCATAAGCCAGGCTGGAGGACCTGCAGATTTCCAGGGAGTCTCTAATTTCTGCATCCTATCTTGCTGCAGGTGTGGTGGGATTATAAAGAAGTGATACCTGTTGAGGGAAATTTGTTTGTGTTGTTTCTCTGAGATTGAAAATGGAGTCAGACCTTGGTTTTAAGGACAGAATCCACATTAGGCTGGGCAGAGAAGACCATAGAGTTTTCTGGCTCACTCAGAGGAAGATAGAGGGATGCTCAGAAGAAATAAGAAGGATCTTAAAGAGATGTGTGCCCTTTTTGATCTGGGAAGGTAAGAAGAGGGTGAGGTGATCATTTCTCACTTGCTCCATTGATCTCTCAGGTATATTTACTAATATTGAACACCTAAGCTTTATTTTTTAATAAAAGAATAAGAGAAGTCATAATAAATACCACATCTTCTAATGTTCCTTGAATTCCCCAACATCTTGACTGCAATACAACATTCAATTCAGTTATGTCTCCTCAGCCTTTTAAGTCTTTGTCAAGATTTTAATTGTTTTGAGGTGTTCTAGCACGGACATTTGTAGAAAAGTTTTCAATTTTTTACTATGGTTTTGTTAGGTTAGTTGTTTTCGAGGAGACCAAAGTGATGAACTGCCATTGCATGACTATAAGCTGTGAAATGTTTATAGCTTTATTCCCTTGTAAAAACATTGGTGCTTTTGTCTCGGTTTTGCTTCCTCCTATGTATATCTTCATCTTAAACCTAAATAGTCCAGACTGTTGATAGTTACAAGTCAAGACGTTCATGAGAAAGTTATTATGGCTGTCTTAATTTTTGTTCATTTGTCTGTTTGCTGAGTTTGTGCTTTATTTTATCTGTCTCTAGCATTTTTTTTTTGTTCCTTTCTTTGTAAGATACTGTTTTATATCAAGGGACCATGGCGCTTCCCAGCATTGTGGTGATTTAATCTGCTTTTATGAGGTGTAAACCACTGGTGTTAAAGTGAAGGGATTACATTCAAAGGTTGAATCTAATACATAGAGTACGAATAGTGTATTTTAGCTTGGAGACCTGAGGTTATGCTTACATGCTCAATCACTGTGTGAAGTGTACTCCCTCTCCATTGCCGTAACATCCTCTTTTTAGCTCACATTTTTCAGAATCGGTACAATATACCTGATGTGTTTTGTTGATTTGAAAAAGCTTGGAACACTGTTCAAAAAGGCACGTACTCTTTAAATGAAAATGTGAGGTTCTAAAATGATACAGGACAAATGTAAGGGATATAAATTATTGCTCTGAAGACAGATATCACTATTTCAGAAAGACTTGTTAATTCACTTATGCCCCAAACTGGTTGCTTACAGTAGACAAGTGTCTGCCAGTATACTGGTTACCCTTCCTCAGGAATCTTACAAGAAAAACCTTCTCAGAATTGGTCATTGTAATGAGCGTCTTTGTTTTGAGGTTTTGGTTAAAATATCACTAAAAACTTCTCAGTATTGGTCACTGTAATATGTCTTTGTTTTGGGGTTGGTTAAAATGTCACTGTGTCTATTGCTTGGCCAATATCTTCTTATTCAGTGTACACCTAAGGTCTTCTTTGTGTAAGGCTTATTTTAGTGGGATGCTGAGCTGATTTTGAACTGTAATTGTAAACAACTGTAATCTGAGAAAAAGAATTGGATGTGGGATAATGATGAGAACCTGGCTCATACTGGTCCAGCAACGTGGCTGAAGCTTCGTGGGACCTCAGCTGCTGTGCAGTTTCGCAGTCATCACACACTTTACACAGGCTGCTCAAACGATTGAGCACAGCAGGGATGAATTTGAAGGCTGGAAGCTTTCTGGGAGTCACAGAGCTCTTCTAAAAGTGACCCCTGAATGCTTGGCCAAACTTCCCTCTCCGATTCCATGTACCTTGTTCACCTTTTTCCTCTTGAAGCAGAGCTTGCTGGCACTAAGACAGTTCTTCAGCTGGCTCCTACCCTATTTTCCTACACATGATCCTCTATTTAAATTAAACCTTAACAAAATGAATCTACTCTTCAGGCTTGGTTCTTGGAGGGTCTAGGAGTAATACAGTGACTTGGGATCACTTGGCATTTTGACTTTTGAATGAACATATTTTCGTGGCACTGCAGGGAGATGAGGCAATGTGAAGGGGAGCCCTGCAGGGTGCTGGTAGAATTGACTGGTGCAAAGCTTTGGAGCCTGAACTGGACCAGAAGAATATTTCATAGTAGTGTAGGAAGGCTGCAGCAGCTCAAAGTCAGCAAAGGGAACAAGGGAAGAAAGATGTAACAATGGGAGACTCATTGTACACTACAGGAACTGAATCAAAGGCAGCTTAAAGATAATTGGAGCCATGTTTCACCCTGTTGGAGACAGAAGGTAAAATGTGTAAATGGAAGATCTTGAATGAACCTGCGATGTTGGATTTGCCCATACAAACTGGCAGCTCTCGGTTTGGATTTGTAGTTATGGGTGCTCATGCAAAAACAACATCATTCCAATAACAATGAGCATGCATATCATATAGTATTTATTCTTCTTAATTTTTTTTTTGAAGAAGTGGGCTTCTCTTTGTCCTTCTTTTATGTGTATGGTGTGCATGTGTATGTGGTATATGTGTTTATGTGTAAGTATTTGCTTGTGTATGTGTGTGTTTGTGCGTGTGCATGTGGAGTCTGGGGCTAATATTAGGAATCACCTTCCATCAAATGTCTTCACATTCACCGAGGCAGAGTCTCTGTCACATCCAGAGCTCACTGTTATGGCTAGTCTTGCTGGTGTCAATGAAAACTTCTGAAACGAAGCTGTGTTTAGCTGTGAAAAAATTCCTGGAAGACATCTGTCTGCGGTGACTGACTGATTTCAGTACTAGAGAAATAACTGGAATATTGCAAGTTCAGAGGCTAATTACCTTGTCTTGGGATAAGTTCTGGTCCTCCCGAAAGTAGAAAGGGCCTTGCCCTTCTATGATGGAACTAACATCCTGTGACAATAGATAAAAATGTTTTAAAATCTATTGACGTAGCAGGCAATTAGCTTCTACCAATCCAATAATCGAAGCATGTCATCAGATAGCAGCTTGGGCCTATAGAAAAGCTCCCACCAGCTCGTTGCACATGCCTCTCTGATATAGCACCAATGTATTTTAAATTTTCTTTGATTTAGGACTTTTTATGTTCTGTAAAACTGCAACAACTTCTTGAAACTGCTTCATCATTGGAATGTGGGATTAGAGGTAACCTAAATCTCTGTTTCTGGGCTATGGTCCTTCAAATGGCTCCAGCGTAAACTGTCGTTTTTTTTTTTGTTTGTTTGTTTTGTTTTTTTTTTTTTTTTTGCATTGGCACTAGCTATCTTTTTCTGAAGACTCTCTTTTTCTACCTGTAAGGGAGTCTAATTAGCATTTATAGGGGCTCTGGAGAGCTGAACTTTGGTCTTAGTTAAAACTTTTAACTATTGTCTCATCTTCTCAGTTGTGTGACAGTATTTGCTAGAGACAACACACACACACACACACACACACACACACACACACACACACACACACACACATTGGCTCATCTCCGAGTCTATCATAGAACAAAATAACGATTTCTCTAATGTGTCATTTGATGACCTAATGAGATTTAATTTGGCTTACTAACAAGAGTGTGGGTAGGGGGTTACTTATAAGGAGCAATGGTAAGTCAACATCACTTAAATCAACAGAAATCTCATCCTGATATGAGTGATGACCCCCTCAAACTACAGTCCTATGGGAAGAAGTGTTTTAAGTTGGAGAGATTATTGCCAAGGTGAAGGGTGGCACCAGCTCCTCCATACCCATGCCACCAGAGCCAGTTCTCCACATCACCACTCGTGTCACCATGGAGGTTGGTAAGTGGTGGAGCCAGTTCAACATGGCACTTGGTCATCAACACGTCTCAAAGGGGCAGCCTAGATAATCTCTGTGAACATCCCTATGGCCTTTGGTGGTACCACGACTCACAGGGCATCAACACAGACCCCTGCTATGGTAGGGCCACAGACCAAGACATGGCTCTTGGAGGCAGTATGGGCTTAGACATCACCATGGCCTCAGGCAGCAGTACAGGCCACTCACATCAAACTGTTCCTCATCCCCATCACTTCTCCAGTTCTGCCTCTCTTCATAGTGCACAGATTGCTTCACTTCTCTTTCCTTCCCATTATCTCCAACACGTATTTGCTCACCAGAGAGGAGGGGCAGCAGGCTAGGCTTCTACTCTTCAATTATTTTTAAAGGTGTGATATAATTAACAAGATAAAATACTCATTTTCCTTCAAATTAATTTTTACTTACTATTTTTCTCACCTTTATCAACTTTTTGAGAATTTTATATAATGTATTTTGATTGTATTCACCCCTCCTCCCCAGTTTGCCTTCCTACCCACCCAACTCTATGTTCTCTTCTTTTTAAATTAATCTCGTGCATCTGGCTATGCCCATATACTCTTGAATGCAAAACCTCCAAATGCAGGGCAGTCAACAAGCAGGGACCTTACTCTTAAAAAAATCGCTCTCCTACTCCTGGCAGTTATCTAAAGCCAACTGCTCCTTAGCTGAGGATGGACTCAATACTCAAAAGCTGAATGAATGATTCCATTGGGTTTGTTAAACATATACAAATTCACTCTACACAGGACATTTTCATAAGCTGAAAACATAACCTCTGCTCCTTCCTGGTTGACTTCCATCATCTTTGATGCTAAATTCAGCTATCTGTGATTCTTGAGTTGGTCTTGCCTTTGTAAACTATATTGGAAGACCATACGTACTGAACCTAGTATAGCATGGTTTTATTCACATCAATACACAAATGTCATTATCATTTTCATTGTGGTTATATTTCTAATTAGTCACTTCATTTAAGTATATAAGAAACTGGGAAAGAACAAAATTAAAAGACACTTCTTTAGGTACAACTTTTAAAATGAAAATATACAACTATTTGTTTCTATGAACTTTTGTAGATTCCTTTATATTTTGCATTTATTTAAAACCTCAGCAAAATTTTAAGGAATTAAATCCAATTTAGTGGGTTTTTTAAACCATTATGAAAGCAATCTAGAAATAAATAACACAAAATTAAGAGGACAATCTGTAAATATTTGAATTAAGCAATAAACTTCCTAATAAACAGTGGGTCAATAAGAAATAAAAACATAAATTAAAACTGGGTTTTGGCTGAATGACAATGGAAATGCAACCTATGACATTTGGAAGCCAATTATAACTTTAATGTATACATTCAAATACAAGAAAGACTGAAAAATGAACTAAACTTTATATTACACAATTATCTAAACATCATATTGGATTTAATGGAATATTTTTTGGAATCAAACCAAAGCCATTGAATTTTGCTAAGCAAATGTTCTACCACTGAACTACAACCATAGCCCTAATTAAAAAGAAGAGATAATAATAAAAGAGAAAAATTCTGTGTGGTGGTGGCACATGCCTTCAATCCCAGTACTTGGGAGGCAGAGGCAGACAGATCTTTGTGAGTTTGAGTCCAGCCTGATCTACATGAGCTAGTTCCAGGACAGGCTCCAAAGCCACAGAGAGACCCTATCTCAAATAAAAAAAAAAACAAAGCAGAGAGAGAGAGAGAGAGAGAGAGAGAGAGAGAACATATGCAACAATAATGATGCTACTGCAGGTATATTCTATGAGACTGAAATTAAGTGAAAAGTCTACCAAAGGTTCTAATAGTAGACACAAAGTGCTCATCTAAAATAAGAAAAAAATAACTCCACTGAATATTACATAGAAATTGAAAATATAAGTAAGAACTTTTTGCATCTTGGGAAATATTGCGCTTGTGCCACATAGTGAGAACTTACCAATTAGTCAAACAAAAAAGCAAAGTAAATACAGTACAAATATACTTTGATGCTCAGCATCAGTAGTTACGGGGAACCTACAAATCAAAACTACTTTATACTCTCTGCAATGGCATTTTACAAAACCTACCAGCAAACGAACCGAGAGAACAAATCAGAAAAGGAAATAAGGACTTGTGGGATGAAGAGAAACAGGGCCATCCGTACACTCCTCAGTTAAACATGTAAAATGGTGCATCTGCTCTCTTTGGCACATCTCAACACATTGAAGACAGATTAGCTTGTGACCCAGAAGTTCCCACTCTTGGATTTATATACCTAAATGATTAAAAACAAATGCTCAGACAAGCGGTTTACATGTAACCATGGTAACAGCATTCATAACAGCCCACGGAGGAAGCAACCCAAATTTCTATCAGCTGATGAAAGAAAAAAGATGTGTCATTTTCATAGGAATACTAGTGAGTCCCAGAAAGGAACAGGCTGCTCTTAGGTACTATTGCATAAGTGAACCTTATAAACATCACTGAGTGAAAGAAACCAGAGACAAAATGTTACACAGTGTAAAATTCTATTTGTGCAAGATATCCTCCAAAAGGCCAATTTTCAGAGACATAAGGCAGGTATGTGGTTGCCAGAAGTTGGGAGGAGGAACAATGAGTGACTGCTAACAGGTGTGTGATCTCTTTGGGGATTTGTAAAACTGTTTAAGAGTTAATAGCCATGATTGATAGTTGCACAATCTGTAAATATTCTAAAATCTACTGACTTGTACATTTTAAAACTTTGAATTTTATAGAATGTGAACTATATCTCAAATTAGGAAATTAGGAATACATGGAGGCTAAGATGTTTGAAAACAAATTAAATACTTTCTTGAAAAACACAATTTTCATAGGACTTTTGGAGAAATCCAGGGACCAAGAGATGGCTCAGTTAGTAAATGCTTGCTGCACAGGGATGAGGACCCGAGTTTGGAGCCCAAGCACCCCTACACAGAACTGTGTGTACTGGCACAGCTGTCAGGCTAGTGCTGGGGAGGCTGAGGCAGACACCTCTGGAGCTCATTGGCCAGCTAGTCTGTTGGAGGGAATGGGCTGCTTGTTCGTCCTGGCTGCCCTGCTAGCTAAGCCCCAAAATAATCACACAGAAATTGTATTAATTAAATCACCACTTGGCCCATTATCTCTATCCTCTTATTTGCTAACTCTCACATCTTGATAAATCAATTTCTTTTTTTTTTTGTCTTTTATTTTTCAAGACAGAGTTTCCCTGTGTAGTTTTGGAGCCTGTCCTGGAACTCACTCTGCAGACCAGGCTGGTCTTGAACTCACTCCATCTGCCTCTGCCTCCTGAGTGCTGGGATTAAAAGATGTGTGCTACCACCGCCTGGCTAAAAGTCATTTTTAATTTAATTTATTTATTTAAATTAAAAAAATTTTAGATTTATTTATTTTTACATGTATTAACATTTTACCTGCATGGTATGTGTACCATGCTTGTTCCTGTTGGAGTCTCTGGAACTGGAGTTATGGATGAACCATAACAACCCAACTATGTATGTGCTGTCAATTGAACCTGGGTT
>NW_004949110.1:2942405-2945739 GCF_000317375.1 Microtus ochrogaster
GGAATTCACCAAGGCCAGCTGGCCTGGGTCTGAAAAAAGCATAAAACCGGACTTGCTGAACATAGCGGACAATGAGGACAGATAAATCAATTTCTATTAATCTGTATATTGCTACGTGGCAGTGGCTTACTGGGAAAGATTCAGCATCTCTGTTTCTGGCAGCTCTATGGCGTCTCTGACTCTCCTTCTTCCTCCCAGAATTCAGTTCTGTCTTCTCCACCTATCTAAGTTCTGCCCTATTAGACCAAGGCAGTTTCTTTATTCATTAACCAATACAAGCAACACACAGAGGGGACTCCCACATCACTAGTCTAGCTGAATCGGTTAGTTCCAGGTTGAGTCATCTCACTTGCACAAAGTTGATTCTAGACATGCAAAAGACCTAAAATTTATCAAGAACACTTTAAAAATGGGAGGTACTGAAAGTGAGCTCAATGGTATTCTGGGAGGTTCCATCACATGGTACTTTGTCTGGGCAGCTTTTACTTCCCAGGTTGTTGGAGGAGGCCACTTGCTCGTCCCGGCTGCTTAGCCCCAAAATAATCACATAGAAACTGTATTAATTAAATCACTGCTTGGACCATTAGTTTTAGCTTCTTATTGGTTATCTCTTACATATGAATTTAACCCATTTTTATTAATCTGTGTATCATCATGTGGCTGTGGCTTACTGGCAAGATTCCAATGGGAGTCTCCAGTGGCTCCATGGCTTCTCTTGACTCTGCCTCCTTTCTCCCAGCATACAGTCTAGCTTTCCCTGCCTAGTCTTTTCTTCCCTGCCATGGGGTGAAAGTAGTTTTTTATTCATTAACCAATAAAAGCAACACATAGACAGAAGGACCTCCCACACCACCAGGTCTTTTGTTTATATATTATGGTTTCTAATTTTGTGCTTTTGTAGAATTTCTATGTGTATGAGTCTGTGTCTTTACATCTGCATATACTTTTTCTTTGGTTCGTTTTTTTCCCTGTTTTTGTTTTGTTCAAAACAAAAAAGAATTCAAAAGAATTGCTTGTTGATTTATTTTAGAAGCCTGTTTTCTCATGAGAGAGGGAAAGGAAGGATGTAGATTTGGGTGGGAGGGGAAATAGAGCAGACATAGAAGTTGGGGGAGGAGAAGTCATAATCAGGTGTATCCTTAAATCATTATTTGGAAATCTCAGTATTTTTGAGGTAGTTACTTCATCTAAACATTAACTCATTGGTCAACATTCATTGTGTGCTATAGATTTCAATATGTTGTGTTTTTCATTCACATTCAATTCAAAAGATTTTTAAATTTCCTTTTTGATTTCTTCCTTAACCTGATTGTTATTCAATAGTGTGTTATTTTCTTCCCATGAGTTTGTGCATTTTCTGTGATTTCTATTGCTGTTGATATCCAGTTTTATTGCATTGCTGTCAAGTAGAATACAGGATGTTGTTTCAGTTTTCTGTACTTGCTGTAACTTGCTGTAACTATTCAAATATTAGCCCCCAGGAATAGGAGGGTGTTAACTGTTCTCAGAGGGAAAAACAAAACAAAACTTCTGCTTTTTGGTGCCAACCACAGCACATTGTATAGTCTTCTTTCTTTTTCTTTTTCTAAAGATTTATTTATTTATTATGTATACAATGTACTGGCTGCGTATATGGCTACATACCAGAAGAGGGCGCCAGTTCTCATTATAGATGGTGAGCTACCATGTGGTTGCTGGGAGTTAAACTCAGGATCTCTGCAAGAGCAGTCATTGTTCTTAACCTCCAGCCCTGTAGACTTTTCATCTCTGTTTAGTGAATATAGGATCCTTGCAACTTCCAGAACAATAGTAATGAGGTATGTATATGTTCCAGGGACACACAATATATGAAATGACTCAGTGTGAGATGGGTCTTCCGCTGCCTGGGATGGAGGGCAGCCTCCAGCAGTGCAGAACTCAAAGTGAATCCATGGAGTCGGAATCCTATAACTGTTTTATCTGAGGGCGCTAAGGGAAAAGACAATCATACACTCTCTTGTTTCCTTCTTTATTCTTCTGATTCTGTATTCTCTCTCTCCAGCTTATATACCCCAACAAAGTCTTTAAGGCAATATAGGAATTACCCTCTATTTTTCAAGTGAATGATTATAATGAATATAGGTAAAAACTTGTTTTTCATCTCCCTTGCATGATTAAAACAAAATCATCCCAAGAAGCCACATACAGTTACATCTAAGTAACTTGTTACAGATTAACAGAGTCTGAGAAAGCAGGGCAGTTTTCTCAGCCATTTCTTTGTTGACATACTGGATTTTGCAGCTACAAAAAAAGAATCAATCACTTTATTATTTATCTCAAAAGGTAATCTTATAATAAATCTTAAAGGAGTCACAAACCTCAACTTCTATACATGAAAAACAATCAGTCAACTCTACTTTAAATCTTTAGGGTTTATACCCCATTATCAATAGTTTTTATATCAGAAGATTTGGGGGAAAACGGATACAAGGAATTGATTACCATCTTTGATCACCAACCAAGCACAGCAAGGAAAGTACATCTACTAGTAACACTGAGGGCAGCTTTGTATTTTTGACCCCAACATAATGAATCTATAACTCAACTATGTGTCCTTGTGAACTCTAGATTGTGTTCTAGAATTTTTCTTCTCAAAGTTATTATCTGGTCTAGCCAGAAGTTATTCCAAGAATTTGTTTCAGCTCTGATGTACACCGAGAACTATGAATACACCTTTCAACATCAGGATTAGAATTCGAGCCAGCTTGGCTCTTGGGACTAAATTGTTTTTCTTAATCATTAACCTCAGCCAGTCTATGAGGCTCCTCTGTAGAAACTCATATGTTCTAGATGTGTGACACTTCCTTGTTTTATTTTTAATCATCAAAACTCTACTGAAACTAACATTATTATCAATTAGAGAGTGTAGCTTAAAATACACTACAGTATGGGCAGTGGGGGATCTTTTTTTACCCATTCACACCATGCCAGATACCATAGAAAGATGGCAGTGGCAAACATGTAAGGGCACAGCAGACACAAAACACATTCTGGAGTTTGTGGTCTTGGGAGCCTTGATATCCGAGATTCATCCATCAGGGATTTGACTCCTGGTGGACTAACATTGAGCTTTTTTTTTTTTTTAATTTTTAAGTTACAAACAAAATTTTATTGCAAAACCACTTTAAAGCAAAATAATTTTTAGAGGGGCCATAACACAACTCTCTGAGATTACTGTGTTAGAAACAGACATAGAAATGTAGAAGGATGCCAGGCGGTGGTGGCGCACGCCTTTAATCCCAGCACTCGGGAGGCAGAGGCAGGCGGATCTCTGTGAGTTCGAGACCAGCCTGGT
>NW_004949110.1:2945839-2977429 GCF_000317375.1 Microtus ochrogaster
TACAGAGCTAGTTCCAGGACAGGCTCCAAAACCACAGAGAAACCCTGTCTCGAAAAAGCAAAAAAAAAAAAAAAAAAAAAAAAGAAATGTAGAAGGATGTTTTATGAAAGGGGTTAAGGAGACTTTTGTTATATTTCTCTCAGTCTCTGAACCTCAAGACTGTAAGATAACACGTATTATACAGAAAAATTTAGAATGTTTCATCTAAAACCTACAAAGGGTCTCACCAGGTAGCCTTGCCTGACATAGACCTCACTATGTAGAACAGGCTGGTCTTGAACTCAGAGAGATCCACCTACCTTTGCCTTCTGAGTTCTGGATTTAAAGGCATGTGGCACTACAGATGGGAGGTTCATTGAATATTATAAGAAATGTTGCATCCGTTATTATGAACCAACAAGTAAGACCTTTTAGGAATAAGACACTATGGGTATATTTAGAAAGAATCTGTCTTTAGTTTTTGCATGATGATATGCTAAATCTGATAACTTATTTAAAATATTTATAAAAACAAATGCTATCACCTGAAACTATGAAGTTAACCATCTACTTTGTTTGTGACATGAGAAATAATGGCTTATTTTGACAGTGGAAATCAAAATAGAATTTATTATATTATGGTCTATCTAAATATGCTGTATTTTTGTAAACACAGTATTTTTAGGCTGTGCTGTTTTCACATAACAACTTCAGATGTGGAAAATATTTAGAACTTATAAAATAGTGTTGTTAATGACTTGGTTTAATAATATTTTAACAAATACCATTGCTAGTCATATCTCTCCAGATATGAACTCTAGGAAGTATTTTGTGTTACTTCTTTGTAATAATTTTGATTTGCTCACACAGCTTTAGAGAACTGAAACACCCAATTGACTCTTGATTAATTGTTGAATTCCAAACATTGAAAACTTGGAAATTTCTCTAGTTTTTAGAAGGAAACGCTGGTGCCTCTCATTTCTAGTGAGCTTCAGATTCAGCTTCTGCCTGACCAAAACACTTGGAAATTTTTCTTGAATTAAGACTAACTTTTGCAAAGTTTGGATGGTCTTCAAGTATTAAATTTGCTTCATTGCTGGACAGCTTGCAGATTGACTTTTATAAACTGTACTGGGGATGTTCCCTAGTTAAGTACGTTACATGTCACATCTCCAGTTATAAATTTGTGAGATTTCTTTAGTCCCTTTGAGGTCAACTCAGGACAAGAAGCTAAAAACCCCAGAGGTTTCAAGTCTGTATTTGCCTGGGATTTGAGACTCTGTGGGTCAACATGACATTTCCATTTTTGCATGCAAAGAAAACACACAGTGTCCATTTAGGCTGTCCGTCCACACTTTTTCTTCTGAACCACAACATTTTCTGGCCTTCTGGTTTATAGTTTAGCATTTCCAGTCAAAGAACAGCCCATTTATTTTAAAGGAAGAAAAGGGCCTTCAAATTGTAGGAAAAAATAGAGCAATTAAAGTGGGCATAGTTCCATGAAAACTTTACCCCCTCCCATCCCAGATTGTTACTGACTGGAAAATATGACTATTGTACACAGCACCTTCAGCCTTGAAATTCATGTAATACTGGGCAAAATAAGAGTAAATTTTTCGCTCGATATCAGCTTGAGTAAATAGAAATTCTACTGGGCAGCATCCTAACAGTGAGAGAGAGCCTTACACAATGGAAGCTCCATAACTTGTGTACAGGTTCAAATGTCTTTTAAATGTTTAATTATATTAATGCTATCTGGATCACAACATGTTCTATATGTGAACTGGTAAACTAACGTAGGACAAAACAAAGAAACCTAATCTATGAACTTAGTGCAGCAAATCTTCCTTTCGAATCTACTTCAAGTGAGGACTCTCACAGTGGCTTTTGGCTGTGAGCTCCTGAGCCCCAGTCCATCTATTCCTATTGCCTTTTACCAAGACCAAACACATTTATAGCAATTCCTCTTCTTTGACTCTCCGAGAAAACCTTGAACTGACATGAACCTACCAACTTCAAGCTAGATTGTGTCCGTCTTTCTACACCTGCTTCTGTGGAGGCTTAGATAGACTCTGGTCACTAGGATGCAGTGTGCCAACCATAATTAGCTTACACGATGAAAGTAAACAATTTATGACTGTGGTACATCCCTTAAGTTAATAATTTTACATTTATTCTTACCCAGCCAATATTCTTTAATATAAACAAATCAAATGTTCACTAACAAAAATAAAATATGAGGATTTTCACAGGCGAGGTCAGCCTTCTGTGGACTAGACGATCAAGAGTTACTGAGCATCAGTGATAAACCACACCTGAGGAGTATACACTCTGGGGTTTGCCAAACAGCATTTTCTTAAGCCTTCTTAGTGTTCCTTCTGCATTTGGAAACTTGCTTCCAAATTGCTCACAGATTGTGAAAGCGTTAATTGGTAACGTTCCTGTGCTGGTTCAGTGACTCCCACATTGTCTGGCAGTTGGTTCAGCTAAAACGTGTAACTGCTAAAGGTGCTGTTTTAACTAAAGTCATTTAGATAGTGTTTTGCTTGTTAATTTGGGAAGCTATCTTACGCTTAAAACTTCAGTGATTCCTGAAATTGACTTGGCCGGGATTATATTTACCTCAGTTACCAAACTTCAAATTTGGATGGAAAGTATATTGCTAGATGGACAGGGCGAAATAAAATTTACAGATACTGGTACTAAACAAAACATTTTAGAATTTATTGACTTTTCTTTGCTTATAAATATGTTTCACGTACGTATAATTGCATGGGCATCTATACAAGATTGTCCAAGCCTCAGTAAGCACCTTGGATATAAAGTTAGAATTTAAATCTTACTTTTGAATGTTTCCAGGAATATGCATTAATTACATGTAAATAAGTAGATACAGTGCCCATTTCTTCTCTCTTCTCATCTCCTTCACTGTGTTGGACAGAAGAGGGCCATTGGTAGAAGTAAAATGAACTAAACATTCAGAGCAAGACTAATTTTATCCACTCTTAATTCTTCTGAAGTGTTTCTAGACGTATCTAAATCTCTGGACAGGCATCTGGGAGACAACTGTGCCCTGTCAGTTCATGTTAAATATGATCTTAAACTTGGAAAGAAAGGAAGCTCCTGAAACTAGAGAATATCAGCACATTAGGAAGCATTATCAGTAGCAAAAGTTAAGGCAGAAGAAAGAAAAGGGAAGTTTTTATCAAATTTTCAGAATTATTTTCTGCCAAGTATTATGTAATATGTCTCCAGTTTTAAAGAAAAGAAAACCACAAATTTTGGAGGTTCTCTACATCCATAGTATGGACTAATTTGAAGAATGTTTAAAATGATCATTTTGTTAAGTGAGTAATTTTCTTCCTTCAATGATAAAAATTATGATTAACTATTTTAGAGAAGTAGAAGTTCAAGGCAGGGTTTCTTAGTGTAGTCTTGGCTTTTCTGGAACTGTCTGTAGATCAGGCTAGCCTATAACTCAGAGACCCATCTACCTTCTGAGTGCTTGGATTAAAGGCATGTACCACCACCTGGCTATGATTAACTTTTTCAGTAGAGTTACAGGGCTGATCAGAGAGGGGGAGTTAATTGGGGGAGGAAGAGGGATATGGGAGGCGGTGGCGGGGAAGAGACAGAAATCTTTAATAAAAAATAAATTAATAAAAATAAATAAAATACAAATGAAATATCACTAAAAAATAAATTAGTAATTCTTTATAGTCATCTCATTTTAGCACCATTTTGGTTTGGAAAATCATACCGTACCTAATTTAATCGGATGATTGGATATATATTTATATGTATATATAATATATATGCACATTATATATTATATATATGATTATATGTTGCATTTATCCTTTTTCCTTCTTTATTAGGCCACATTTAAAGAAATATTTGGCCACTCTATGATGTAAAAAGTGTATAAACAAGTTTTAAATGGTTTTTTGTTAATTTTTGAACCTTGTCAATAGAGCTCAATGGGCCATTCTGCTGAGAGTTTAGCAGAATAGAATGAGGATAGCGAAGACTCAGTACACAGATTTCAGAAGGGAACAAGGATCTATCAAGAAATAGACTAGGGTTTTTTGTGTGGAGTTCTGACAGAGAATCTGCAAGCATTACATGCATTACATGCATGCCTTAAGAACTTGAGTGAGGTTGAATTTGAAAGTTAAAGGATAATGTATTTTATAGGAGAAATTTCAAGGCAGAAGAGAATCCAGGTTGGTGGCATAATTATTGTTCACTCTTCTCCAGGTATCCCATGAAAAAGAACAAATAGGCAAAAAATATAAAAATGTGTGCTTTTTGTGCAACTTGTAATCTCTGTACAGTCTGAAAAAGACTCAGAAGTTTTTAGAGTGAACCCTCCTGCTCAGAGAAGAACAGAAGGAAGACTGTCCTTTGAGGGCAAGATCTCATTTATTAAAGTTTCCAACTTGTGGAATTTACAATTCATTTGAAAGGAGAACATTTAGACAGAGGATGCTGCCAAAAGGGTTGCATACTTTGAAAGCAATTCTAAGGAAATGTTTCCTCAGGGTCACCACATAGAGGACCACATAGTTGTGGTCCAAGACGGACCAGAAGGTGACAGTGTCATCTACATGGCACTAGTTTTGGAAGTATGAAAGATACAAGATTGAGGGTGTCATAGAGTTTTACATCATGGCTCTACAGGCATTTTGTGTTGATAGTTGTAGGGATAAGCCCAGCCCATTGGTGGCATGTTCTCCTCGGGCTAATGTTTACATATAAATCTGGCGAGCTTGAGCCCGCCACCCCTTCTGTTTTCCTGTTCTCCACGGGAACCTGTGGTTCTGTAAGTCTATTTCCTCATTAAAGCTGTATATATTATTACAATCTGTCTACATTCATTTACGCCGATACAGATAGTGGAGTCAGTGCCCTCTTAATGAGGTCCTGAGAGGTCACTGAATGAAACTGTGGAGGTGAACCCTAAGTTGCAATGGAGAAACATGGAATTTGAAGAAAACAGTAGGATGTTTACAGAGGAAACCTGTAGGCATAAAGTAGAGTCATTCCAAGACAGATGCTATATATGTAGTACTCTGCAGACAGAAGAGATGAAGGCTGGAAATACCCAAGTCGTTTGGTGCCAAGATAATGCTACCATAAGTCTTAGATGCTTATTTTAGGGTCCTAGGATTTGGTGGTTTCCTCTGTGAGTTTTGGTTTTGCTATGGTCCATTCTTTTCTTTTGGAAAATGCCAGTGTATGTTTTCAGTGGTTTGAAAGAAAAGAGAGTGGTGCTATTAGGAGGTCTGGCTTTTTGTAGTACGTGTGGTCTGTTGGAGGAAGTGTGTCACCATGGAGGAAGGCTTTGAGGTCTCCTATATGCTCAGCTATGCCCAGTGTTACAGACCACTTACTCTTGCCTGTAAGCTAAGATGTAGGATTCTTGGCTATTTCTCCAGCACCATCCTTACCTGGATGCTACCATGTTGCACCATGATGATAATGGACTAAACCACTGAAAATGTAGGCCACCCCATTTAAATGTGGAAACCCTAACTGAGACAGTGTTGGAAGAATGTAACTTCCTCTTTAATTTGATAGAGGTTCACAGCTAGCAGTTTGCTTTAGTCTCAGAAACAGTTCCAGACTTTCAAACAATGTTGGAATGGTTAGTGACTATGAGGACTTTTGAAGTTGGATTGAATTTATTTTACCATTGTGAGATAGCCATGAGCCTATGGGGATAGCATGGAAAGTTATGACTTAAAAGTGAAAAACTTTAGAGCTCAATAAAAATCAAAAAGGGAGAAGGGGAGGATGGGGGGAACTTGGGGAAAAAGGATGATTGGGATAAAGGAAGGTTGGATAGGGGAGCACGGAAGCACAATTCTTAGTTAAGGGAGCCAACTTAGGGTTGGCAAGAGACTTGAACCTAGAGTGGCTCCCAGGAGCCCAAGGCGATGTCCCCAGTTAGTTCATTGAACAGCTGAGGATAGGGAACCTGAAATGAGCCTATCCTATAGCAATACTGACGAATATCTTGCATATCATCATAGAACCTTCATCTGGTGATGGATGGAGATAGAGACAGAGACCCACACTGGAGCACTGGACTGAGCTCCCAAGGTCCCAATGAGGAGCGGAAGGAGGGAGAACATGAGCAAGGAAGTCAGGACCACGAGGGGTGCACTCACCCACTGAGACAGTGGGGCTGATCTATTGGGAGCTCATCAAGGCCAGCTGGACTGTGACTGAAAAAGCATGGGATAAAACTGGATTCTCTGAACATGGCAAACAATGAGGGCTGATGAGAAGCCAGGGACAATGGCACTGGGTTTTGATCCTACTTAATGTGCTGGCTTTGTGGGAGCCTAGCCAGTTTGGATGTTCACTTTCCTAGATATGGACGGAGGGGGGAGGACCTTGGACTTACCACAGGGCAGGGAACCCTGACTGCTCTTTGGACTGGAAAGGGAGGGGGAGAAGAGTAGGGGGAGGGGGAGAAGGGTGGGTGGAGGGGGAGGGAAATGGGAGGCTGGGAGGAGGTGGAAACTTGTTTTTTTTTTCCTTTTCTCAATAAAAAAAAAGTGATATATTTAGTTTATAAGTTGATAAAGGTGGATTTATAATGACTAATGCTGACTGTTAACATGACAGGTTATATATTTGTTTAAGAGAAAAGCCTGTTACAAGGGATTGTCTGGATTAGGTTAGCAGAAGGGAGAAGACCTAACCTAAATGTGAATGGTACTGCCCTGTAGGTTTGGCTCTTGAACTGAATAAAAAAGGAGAAAGTGAGTTAAGCACAAACATCCATCTCTCTTTGGTTCCTGATGGTGGATATGATATGAGCAATTGTCTGGTGTACCTGCTACCATACATTTTCCATTATTGCTGTGTCCAGCATCACTTGGTTCTAATGACCTGACTAGCAAGGGGGGAATGAAGAAAGAACAGACACATGTACAGAAAAGCTTGGCTTAGGCAGGCATGCCTGCTCTGGTGCAGTGGAATCACCCCTCAACAAGCCAGGACATCAGGACATCAGCACATTTACTAGGTCCAGCTGGAAGGTAGTTCTAGCTAATCTCAGGGAGAGGTGTTAGTAGAGGGACAGTCTCAGGTTGTAAACATCTTGGAGGAGGAATCTGGGGCTGAAGCTTTCTCTTCACTGTGTCAGCATTCACAGAGGGACCAGAGGAAGTCTTTGCTAATTTCCTTGGGTCTGAGACATTGGTAATTGTCAATAACACACATTCCATCCTCACCACACAGCATGATGTACTCTTGCACTTTGTGCCAAATTAAACCCTCTGTTTATTAAGTTGCTTATATCAAATATCTTGTCAGATTAACAAGTAACTAATACATGAAATTATCCTTCTTACCTTTCCCTGTTGGAGGAGGGCAGCTTGTTGGTTTCTGACTGCTGACTATCTTAGACCCGAAATAATCAAACAGAAACTGTATTATTTAAATCACTTCATGGTCCATTAGCTCTATCTTCTTATTGGCTAACTCTTACATATTAATTTAACACATCTCCATTAATCTGTGTATTGCCATGTGGCAGTGGCTTTCTGGCAAAGCTTCAGCATGTCTGATTCTGTTGGCGGCTCCATGGCATCTCTCTGAATCTGCCCTTCTTTCTCCAGCATACAGCGTAGCTTTCCCGACCTACCTAAGTTCTGCCTTGCTACAGGTCCAAAGAAATTTCTTTATTCATTAACCAATAAAACACATAGATAGAAGTACCTCCCATAAAAATTCCCTTATCTTTTCTTTCATATCTTTTGATTTATTTTATTTAAGCTAAAAATCTATATACTTAGCTTACAACTCAAGGAAGTCAGTGGAATGTGCCCACACTAACAGTCACTGGAAAAGTCCATAGGCATACAAGTAAAATGGGAAGAAGGCACTGTCATTTTATATCATGTGTCAACTATTTGGGCACAATGCAAAGAGTAACTGTAAAACCCCAAATATAACCAAAATAGGGAGATTTTTGTAAATTGAATACAATCTTGCTTTTTAGAAGTTACAAACCAATATCTCTGACAAAAGACACTATTATCAACCAGATTATTACAGTATGCAGGATAGGTAGAGAAATTCTGCTAGAACTGACACTTAGAAACATCTAAAGTGTTCTAAAAGTACTGATGTCTACCTCCCACCCATAAACATATATACTTAATTGGTGAGAAAAAACATGGCTCTCAGGAAGTTTTAAAACTCTCAGTAACCCTAGCATGCAGCAAAGTTTTAGAACTTTCTACTCTTAGATTTATGTTTGCACCAAAAATCATCTAAATGTTTGTTCAAACAGTTTACCAGGTTATACTAAAGAGATACTGATCAAATGCATCTTCACTGAAGTTTTTCTAAGTTTTGAAGAAGTTCCCAAATATTAATACAACTGCTGCTTTTGGAGTAGTGCCTCCTAGTTGTTACTGTGGAAAAAACTTACTCAATGAAGATACTGAGGTCAGTCAATTTGGAGGAGAGTTTGCAGTTTCATGAGTCTTCACAGTGGTACTATGAGCAGAAGACCACGTTCTACCTAAGAAAGGTGATTAGATGCCCAAGGGCCTTGTGGGGAAGCAACACAAGGAGCTGGAATGTTCTGTGTAACTATAGTCAGAAGCTACTACTCAAGGGGCTGGAGACTGTTAAGTGTTGCACTCACTGCCCCCTTCTATTAGTCATCACATTAAGCATTCCTCTCTCTCATCGAGTGATCTTGCTCACCTAGATATGTGAAAGCATATTAATTCACAATGAATTATACAAGACTACAGTGGAAGATGAGTACATCAGGGTCAGCAAATTCTTCTTCAGTGTGCAAAATCATAGGAAGTCCATCTGTTGGAAGATTGCCTAATGAGCATTAAAGAACTTGAGAATTCACAGTTTATAAAACATATCTCAGGTGAAGTTGGCTGAGACAGTTTCATCTGCTGAAACTTGTAAGAAATTTTATATTATAATATAAAAATGTTCCTTAGTTAAAAAAAATCTGATAAACCTGACAAGATTGCTGTCCTTCATACATTTCTGTTCCTACAGCTTTTGAATTCAAGACTAATGGCTGTGAAGATATACTGATACATGCCAAATGAGGATCAAGAATAAGGGTACAGTTGAAGCTGTTGATGACCTGTTATGATGAGGATATTTTCAATTTTCTTGATAAAATCAAAATAATTGTTTTGGTGGTGAAAAATGAAGGCATTAAAAGAATCAAAATAATAGATACTTCTAGAAGCTAAGTAATGCACAGCTGATGGTTGAATTTGGCTGGTAAGACCTGTCCTGGAAACTCCAAGGGCTGATAAACACTTTCAGCAAAGTAGCAGGATACAAAATTTAGATACAAAAAACAGCAGTCTTCTTATACACAACTGACAATTAGACTAGAGATAGAAATCATGGAAACAACACCTTTTACAATAGCCTCAAAAATATAATGTATCTTGGAGTAGCTAATCAAACAAGTGAAAGATTTGTATTATACAAACTTTAAGACATTGAAGAAAGAAATTGGAGAAGATATCAGAAAATAGATACCATGCTCATTAATTAGTAGGTTTAATATAATAGAAATGATAGAATTCTTTTAAAAACAATCTACAGATTCAATTCAATCCTCTTCAAAATATGAACAATATTCTTCATAGAATTTGAGAGATAATTTTCAACTTCATTTGAAAAACACACAATTAAACAGGATAGGTAAAACACCCCTGAGTGATAAAAGAATTGATGCTGGTGTCACCATCCCTATTCTAAAGATGTACTAAAGAACTACGGTTATAAAACAGCATGGTATTTGCACAAAACCAGACAGTCTTATCCAATAGAGTAGACTGAAAACAGAGAAAAAATCCACATACTTATGAACACCAAACTTTTGATAAAGAAGTCTGAAATACACACTGGAAAAAGACAGCATCTTCAAAAATTCTCCTGGCCAAACTGGATGTTTATATGTAGAAGAATATAAATAGATCCATATTTATCATCCTGTACAAAATTCAACTCCAAGTGTGTCAAAGACATCATCATAAAGGTAGATACACAGAACCTGAAAGAAGGGAAAATAAGGAATCACCTTGAACTCATTGGAACAAGGAAAAATTTTCTGAACAAAACACCATTAGTACAGGCACTAACGACAACACTTCATATACAGGACCTTATGAAACCAAAAAGCTTCTGCATGACAAAAGAAACCATCATTTGAACAGGGCATCAGGCTATAGAATGGGAAAGAATTTTATCCACTACACATCTGATAGATGAGTAATATTCAAAATATATAAAGAACCCCAAAAACTAAACAAGTAGAAAAGAGAATGAACAACTATGGAAGCTGACAGGTGCCAGGAGGTGTAGTCAATCAGGAGAAATGAGTTCAGTTTTTGCTCAATAACAGATTTGAGACTGAGAGAGAGGTAGTATTTTAGTGCAGAGCTTAAAGCATCAGACTTACACAAGATCAGACTAGCCAAAATCCCAGCATAGATGGAGTACATGGTCTCGAGATTCAACTCCATACTGCAGAGTTCTTAGCTGTGAATAGTTTCTGGTGGAATAAGAATTATTCTTTATTGAGAATATGGCTACTGGGAGACTTCCCATGCCCCAGGAAATGGTTCCATATAGGCATCACTAATTGGTGTGTGTTATCAGAAAAACGATATGAATTTAGGAGGATGGAATGTTGGGACGGGTATGGGAGAGTTGGACGGGAATATGGGGCATAAATAAGGTATTTAATTATATACATATATGAAATTTTCAAAAAATTAAAAATAAATAAATGGAAAGCTAATTGCTGCTTGCCAAGCATGCTGACCACCCAGGCAAAACTCTTACTTGGAGACAGGGAACGTCAGGATTTTTCTCTATTCAGCTTAAGTTGAATCCGTGAGGTCCAGCTACGGTAGGGAACTTAGGTTTCTCGGCTCAGACTAGAAACCAATGCTGAGCTCATTTAGAAACACCCTATAGATATGCTGAATGTAACACCTGACCAAAAATGTGTTTGTCCCTTGGCCTTAAGAGGTTGATATGTGAAAATTACCATCAGAGTAGTGACAGCGAAGTTTGGAAATGTATTCAGTTTTAAATCAGAAAAAAAGTACAAATGCTACAACAAGCAGAGCTATATGACTCATATAGTCAGAGAGTTCCACTCATCTAGACCACTGTATCCTGTGAACATCAACATTTCTGAACAAGGCTAAAACTCAATGCTGCTAAGTGCTGAGACCTCTGAGACCTCAGCAAGCTGTGTGTGTGTGTGTGTGTGTGTGTGTGTGTGTGTGTGTGTGTGTGTGTGTATTTTGGCAGAGGATCTTGCCTTCCTAAAATTGCTGTCAGGTAAGTTGTTAAAAGTTTGTGGGTTGTGCCAATTTCTTGGAAGAAAACAAGGAGATATGCTGCATAAGTTGTCTTTCTTTTACCCAGGATTTCTATATTGTGTGTGATGCTGTGGTCCTCCATGTTACACAGATGGGAATGTTTTTACAAATTGAAACCCACCCTTTCAAATCTTACTGCTGACTAATCAGATAAATTCACATGAAATTTGGGTTTCTTTTTGTCATTTCAACATTCTTCCCAGCATCTTCAGCCCAGTTCTGGGTTAAAGAACCAATTTCTTTGCTCATTCTTAACAAGCAACTTCTCACTTACTAAAGTTTTATCACCGTGTTCTACAATTTGGCCTCATCTTCCAATTCAGGTTCCCTTGCCTTTTCCACAACCTCTGAAGTCATTTCTGTGAAAGTAGTGAACTTCTGCCAACATCCACCATGGCTGTTACAATCAGCTCCTTCCAAAGTGCTGTTTGTGCTGACACATTGATCTTCTCTCATGAGCCATAAATGCTCATTCTTTCTGCACTTTCCAGCTTCACTGAGAATTAAGTGCAGGACTTTATTCACCCTTCGTAAGTGGTCTGTACTTGAGCTGTATCCCAAGCTACAAGGAAGTTATTCACAGCAATTACTGTTGAACTCAGGGCTGGAGACATTGCTCAGTGTTTAGGAGCACTTTTAGACAACCTAAGTTCATTTCCCAGCACACAAATGGTGGCTCACAGCCATCTGTAATGTTGGTCGCAGGGGATCTGATGCCCTCTCCTGGCCTCTACACACATATGCCCAGACATACATGCAGGTAAAACATCTCTATGCACAAAACAAACACATGAATAAATAAATGAATAACAAACAAATAAAAGTGCTGAATCTTTTCCAGAAAGCTCAATCTACTTTGCCCATGTATATCAGAGGACCACCATTTTTGGCAACTATGGTCATGAGATGTATCAGTTAAATATGTGACTTGAAAGTCACTCATGCTTTTTGACCTATGAGTGAGAATGGATGCTGTCGAAAGCCAAGAGTAGTCTCATACGCATCCATCAGAGATCTTGTGTTACCAGGTATACTGTCAGCAAGCAGTGACATTTTGAAAGGAATTCTTTAATCAATAAACCATGATCTAAACACACACACACACACACACACGATCTAAACATATATATGATCTAAATATAAATTATCTATCTATCATCTATCTATCTATCTATCTATCTATCTATCTATCTATCTATCTATCTATCTATCTATCTATCTAGTGAGTTGGATCTTTTGTTCCACTTAGAGAACACATGAATAGTAGATTAGCATAATTCTTAAGGGCTTCAAAATAATATGACCATTGGCATTGTTTATAAGCTAATGGCTATATTTTTCCTAACATGACTTTCAGCCTGCTCTTTGGACCTTTAAAGTCAGGCACTGACTTCTCCCCTCTAGCAATACAAGTCCTAGGTGACATCTACGGATGTGTAGAACATCTGTTGTATATTTGGGGTCATTCATCTATTTTCTTAGCTTGACTTTTGGATGTGACAACTGCTTCTGCATCAGCACTCACTGCCTCATTGTACCCTAGTCGAGATGACATCTTCTCAGGAACCTCGCGAACCAACCTCTGTCAGCTTCACCTTTTCCTTCTGCAGGTGCCTCACCTCTCTCCACCTACACAAAACTGAGCAGCACTGGTCTTTGATCTGTTTTAGGCTATGGTTTAAGGAAATGTGTGGCTGGTTAGGTTCCAATGCAGACCTTCCAAATAGTTTCCATGGTCCTAGTAAATAAAACTGCTCAGCATCCTTATCATTCACATGACTACTGAAGTAGCACATTGAATGCCTTTCACGAGCCTTCCCTGTGCATTTACAGCCTGGCTAAATGCTTGCTAGTCACAGGAGGCTGGTTTTGCTCTATTGTAATGTTTTCCATCTTATTTTTAGAAATATCTTTTCCATTGAGCTTTTTTTTTTTTGATTGATGACAGGCAGGCCATGTTCCCTAGTTCTTGAACATTTAGAGGCAATTGCAGGATAATTAATTTCCTTAATTTCTCTATATTGTTTTGTCTGTGAGAACCCAGAAGATGGAGGACAGGAAGAGAGAAAGGGTGTGGACAGTACATGAATGAAGGACAACACACACTACAATGATAGAATCAGTTTGCTCTCCTGTATGTGTGCAGTGAATTCATTCAGATGATTGAAATATCTGAAAAAAAAATCACCTAAATAGAGCCAAAGGTCAGAGAGTAAGTACATGCTTAGAAAAATCTAAAACCTTATTTAACAAGGGTTGCCTCAAACTTTCAATTTGCAAAGCAACCTGCCAGCAAAGCAAATGTAACTGGAACACAGTAACTGAATGCCTACCTTTATTAATAGAAAGAACACTCAAGACCTGGATGCACTTTTGACAATTCTCTAAATTAGCCACAGAGTGAGTGGCTTGCAGAAAGCTCTTGGCGTGGTTTCTGCTACCGAGGTTAGGAGAATAAGTGTGAGTGACAGCATCTGCTTCAGCAGAACAAAGGGGCCATGATGACAGATGGTTCCAAGTTGGGGTCACATCAGAAAGGTGCCAGATAGGCCTGAGTGGAAAAATGGAATTTCTGATCAGGGAAGAGTTTTCTCTATATCCAATGTTATGATAAACAAAATCTCTTTCCATCCTTTCATTTTTTTTAAATTTCAGCTGTAAAAACTTCCTCCACAAGGCCTGTAGAATCCAAACACATCATTAGCTGAGCAGCTAACCAACAGCTAACCACGTCCAGACTTCTAAAACCTTTACAATAATAGGATTGCTGATATTTCCCCAAGGCAAATTGTGCAGTTGTAAGATTGTTTCATTGACATGATCCACAATGTCAGAGTAACAGTATCCAGGAGAGAATAATATTTCACATGGCGGCCTCCATCTGCTTCCAGGTCCCCAAAGCCTAACACAAACATGAAGAGAGCAGGCACAGCACCAGTTTAGTATAGAGCAGGTTATGGACTAGGAATTCTCAGCTTTACTCCTGTAAAGGTGCAGAATGTTTTGTGGTGAGTATCTTTATTAGCTCTGGAGTACCAGTGTCGAAAGGAAGAATGGTAATGTCTTTATGTCTTGTGTGGATGGATACATCTCTACAGAACATAAGAATTCAAAAAAATATAAGGAAAAATTCAGGGATCCCCTCCACCCCATGTGTGCATGTGTGTATGTATACATACCTGTACTTGTTTGGGTACAATACCTTTATTGTTTTCAGAGTCTGTACTGCCTTGTAAAGATTCTGGCAGGAGTGGTTACCAACCTAAAAGCTTCAAAATCATCATGGAAACATGGTAACCAAAACAGCAACTACACAGCAGTCTTGGGAGGCAAGTACACAAAAGAGCTATGATTGACCTGGACCCAAAGCACA
Organism: Microtus ochrogaster; assembly: GCF_000317375.1. NCBI lineage: Eukaryota > Metazoa > Chordata > Mammalia > Rodentia > Cricetidae > Microtus > Microtus ochrogaster. The sequence continues at coordinate 2,960,606 of NW_004949110.1, forward strand.
TTTTCACTCAACGTATAAGGTACAGAGAAACAGTTTACAAAGTTCAAGTCTGTTCTCATGACCTAGATGGAGGGAGTCGATCCAGGGCCTGGGAAGGGAAGTTTCTGCAAGTTGTAGCTGTGTCTCTAAAACCATAAACAGAGTTATTACCGTGTTCTGAATATGAGTGAGATCATGGCCATGCTGTTTCGACATCCCTACTCACACACAGATGTGCAGGCACATCTGCAATACCTAAGCTCATTTTCAGAAATTTAAGTGTGAAACATGTAATATGATCTATCTTTTCTTTCTTTTTAAAGGAAGTAGCACACAATGACAAAACTTTTCAAATTAGAGGAAAACAAAATGGCAGTAGCAACAACAAAAAGTTACTCAGTGAGCATATTCTTGACTCTTTCAGAGCTTTGGAAACATAAAGTTGAAAAGTGCAGAAATTTAGTGTTTTTTATTCTTTGTAGTGATTTTATTTCAATACTAACTATAAGCTTGGAGAAATGACATGTCATCTTAAAAATCTAAAGCCAAGTATACAACTTGCATTTTAATATAGCACGGTTATAACTTTTATTTTAAAATGATTTGCAATAAAAAGCCATTGGTTCCTAGGGCCTAATAGCATGTGTGGGAAGAAAGAAAGTGTGAGTTTTACTTACCATGGTGACTTTTGAGTAATGATAAACCTTAACAATGGTCTCATAATCATGTACATTTACAAGAAAAATTTATACAAGACCACTATGTGCAGAGCACGTTAACATTATTTCTGCGTCATACACCTCTTTCTTTTTCCCAAATGCAATGGCCTTGTCATTTACAACATAACCTACTTTACAGATTAAAAAAAACAGGAGAAACAAGCGCCTAGTAAGTTTTACGTGGTCAAATGGCTTTGGGTGACAAAACCTAGTACTAAGCCCAAACTCTTGGCTTCAGGCTCTGTGTTTTTTATGCTTCCCTCTGTTCACCTTTCCACATGGTCTATGTTGGTTCTAGGGTTCAGTGAAAGGTCAGCATTATCAGATCAGAATGATAATTCAGAGATACCAACACAACAGCTCTTGCCTAGGAACAATTAAGGGCTGGGATTTGCCAAAAGTCTATTGCTATTTCTATATGTAATTCAGTTTGTCTGCATTAGCCAAATATTGCTAGCTGGAAGTTTATATATGGAAGCTTATGAACCATACTAGTCAATGAAGACAGACCTTTTTTTATATATGACCCTTTGTTGAACAAGGTTGTGAAAGTACTAGTTTAAATACCCTTTCCATATTGTGTGCTTTGTAAAGGAGGATATATTATGTTGGTGTCATGGATGTGAAAGTGTAACTTGACATAAATAAAATAAAAGACCTTGCCACGTGAATGAACATGTACCCGTGAATAAGGGAATAAGAAGGTGCATAGACTTCTCATGTAATAGTCTCTTGCTTATGTCCCACCTCTCTCAGTGCTATAGTGATCTTCTGAGGTAACGACTATTCTGTGCCTACTAGAGCCAAGCTCTTTGGACATTGCAGCTTTTCCCGACATCTGTGCTCTCCATCCAAATTGTTTCTCTACATGAGGTGGGTGCTGACAATGGGAAAGGGAGTGGTAAATTGTACTAACATCTGAAAGCCAGGGCTTAATATTATTACATAGACAAAAGCCACCCAGAGGAAAACTGTTAAGTGGCTTCAAAAAAATCAGTGCTCAAAACTTTTAGTAAAAATATACAGAAGCAGTGGCTTAAAGGGGCTAGTAAAGAAATGATGATGCTGGAATCAATGATATCGACAGCAAACATTTATTTAGATCATAGCCAAATATGGCTATAAACATAGTATGTCCATTAACTGATTCTGTACCAAACACTGTAAGTTAGTTGCTATGTAATATTCTTATTTTTCAAAGGGGAAACTGACACACTTAAGTCAGACTGAAAATTTAGGTAAAACATTCAATGTAGAAAAATATTTTAGGTATACCAGTACCATATACCAGTTGTTGTGGCAGCTGCAAAGAAAAAAAGAAATGACAGCAAAGCTAGAAAATTCTATCTGAATTTTAGAGAAGACAGAAGAAATGATACATCTAATTTAGAAGGCATCTGACACAAACCTGTATTGAAAGTACGGTTGGCGTTAGCCCAGCAAACAAGACCGGAGGGGGGTTTTCATGAAAAAAGCTATGTCAGGAAAGAAAATAAACTAAGGCAGAATTCTCTTAAAGGGTCCTCAAAGTGGAGTGAGTCAGATCAAGTTACAGTGGTCAAAGGCAATACAAGAAGACGCCAACATCCAAGGCTATAAACCATTGGTGATAACGTAAATAAACAGCTTGGGAGGCTCTTGGAAGATTGTAATCATGTCAGTCAGAGAAAAGCAGCACTGAAAATAAAAAAAAAAATGCTTGTGCCTAATCCTGAGAAGGCTGTGAGGGGAGAAATAAAGAAGGTTGAAGATAGGGAGAAAAAGATGTTAGAGAGAGAGTGTGTGCCTGAGGGGCTAGAATGGGGCAAGGCATATTGACTGCCTGAAATCCCTACTTTGATGGGCATCCTGCTGGCACATGGTAGCATGGAGACATTGTGTAAGGATGATCAAATGTTAATCCTGTGTGTAAGTGCTTGGGGAACAATCCTATGATGGTGGACATTAAATAGAGCATCTTCAAAAATCAACCAGACGCTGCTCAGCACTTTCCAGGCCTAAGCCCGTGGTGGGCACAGATGTTCTCCCCTGCCAGGGGTCTGGGGGGGGACAAAATGGACTAAGAGCCTGATGATGCTTCTGGTGCTGGGCCATCTGGCACCATCCTACCAAGTGCCAGGCAAAGTTTCTAGGCCAGAACACACAAGAGAAGAAAAGCGACAGCTCCAAGCTGTGCCCTGAGGCTGGGGTGGGCAGGACTCCACCAAGTGCTACCCATTGCAGAATATTTGATTTCTCTCTGACACTCAGTTAATAAAGTGAACCTTGAGTCAAGGGGGTGGAGACAACTACTAGCTGCAGTTGATTGGCATTAACCATAGAGAAGCCAGGAATAAGGATAAGGAAGCCAGATAAGAAGGGAGGGATTTGGGATTTGCATGCTTTCTTTGGCCTGGGAAGTGCAGAGGGGACAGTTGGTCACTATTCTGCTTCTTGGAGCCATCATGTTTTTTATTCTGATATTGAACTCTGGAGTTTTTATTAATAATAGAACAATTTAGATAAACACTTCAGCCACCTGTGACCCAACCAAGATTTCATCACTGGGCAGTAGGGCACCATTAAGGTGAGTAAGTACAGTGGATGGGGAAATGGAAGACAGGGAGAGGCAGAATAGTTCATGGGCTGGAGGGAGAGACCGATCTGAAGGGGTGAGGGTGGTGAGGAACAGGCTGACATGATTGGCCTGCTTGCCACCGGAGTCCAACGTTCCAATGTGATGTCCAGGCCTGGGCTATTGTCAAGGGTCAGGTCTTTGTCTAAGGCCTTGAAGCAGCCAAGGGGACCTGTGTTGATGTCTGTGGATCCTGTTACCAATGAGGGTTGTGTGGAGATCTGTGGTTAGGGCTGCCACCTGGGGCCCTGATGGAGTCCCAGTGACATGCTGCTGCAGGGGCCATGCCAATCTGAGTGGGCTGACGCCATGGAGATATCTTGTCCCAGGCTACTACTGAGGACCATGTCTGGGTTCATCTGTGGTCCTACCGCAGTGGTTCTGAGTTGATGTGCCTTGCCGTTAATGCTACGGTGGCCATGTGGATACCCAGGGTCTAGGTCACAATCAGTGACCGTGTTGGTGTCTGAGGTATGTGTCACTGCTGGGACCGTGATTTTGATGCAGCTGGGGTCTATGATGATGTCCATGGCCCATGTTAGAATGGAGGTGAGAGCCATTGGAACCATATTGTGTTGAGCCAGCCCCACCCTTCACTGGCTCTGGGATAGCTGGATATTCCAACAGAAGAGTTGGCTCCACCCCTTCTGCCGCCACCCCCCACTCAGCAAAGATGGCCCTCCTCTCCACCACAGGCATGCACCTCACATGGGCAGCACACTAGAGCTGACCCTGCTGTTGGGAGTACAGGTGAGCCAGCCCTGAGGGTGTGAGAGCTGACTTCCTCCCCGACACACACTTGTGTTCCCCCTACAGAAATTGGGACCGAGGACCACCCTGTATCTGGGAGAAACCGTGGAGCTGGTGGTCCTGGTGATGTGAGTGTGGGTCAAGCAGAGCTGAGGACCTGAGAGCAAGAAAACTGGCTCTGCTCCTTGCTTCATGCTGCCTTGGGTGAGCCAGCTGAGACAGTGCTAAAGAGCTAGCCCCAGTAATGACAATGAGGAAAAGCTGGAGGGACTGCCCAACCCAACCACCGCCCAGTCCTGGGTCCAGGGCTGTGAGTTGGCCAACCCCACCCACCTAATCTATGAACTCTTGGTGAAGGGGATGAACCTACAGATCCAAAACAGCAGGATCTCCGTGACAGGACAACAAAAGGATATCCAAGAGGACTCCTAGTGAGAACTCATTATGGGGACATAGCAGGAGCTAGGGACCTGGAGCCAGACTCATGGCAATGAATGCCCACAGGAAAAGATGAATGGATCAAAGGGTACACTGTGTGACTCAAGGGCCACACTACAACTTCCACAAGATTCTTCTCCCCCCCCCCTTGCTTAGTTTGGTTTTGGTTTTTCTTTTATAATTTACTTTTGTTTTGGGGGGGAGGTTGCAAGGGCAGGGGCAGATGTGAGGGAATGGGGAGATAAGTGGGATTGGAACTCATGATGTGAGATCCACAAAGAATCACTGAAACTTAAAAAAAATGCATCTCCAATGCTGAACACATGTGATACTGCCCAGATAATTACTCTGCTTTGAGGGTGAATAGTTAAAAATCTGTGCTTCGTAGAGAGTTAAAACCACATATCACATCTATTGGGTGTTTTTTCGTGCTTCTACTTCTATGGTAGATTTGCCAGTCCCTTGGGTAAGCACAAGGAAACTTTATTCTGGCTTTTCTGTACATCATGAAGCCTCTGCTTATTTCTAGACACTGGTGTCTAATAGAAAGTGGCAGATTTTGTTTTTCAGTTCGGTATTTTCCAGTCATTACAGCGACACTGACCTACTTAAACTTTTCCTGGTTGCTCTCTTTTCCCCTACTTTAAGGTTTCTTTGCTAAATTGGATTGGGTTTGTTTGCAGAGGCAACGATAATGTTAGCATTCAGGTCTATAGTAAAATTGTTTTTTTATTGAGGTTGGATAGGAACTCCATTAAGTTAAAAACATACTTGAAAATATTCTTGATCTGTCTGCATAAAGCAGCACGCTTTCCTTCACAATCGTAGATCCTTAGAGTCCCCAGTGCACTGTTAAGAAATCTCTAGAGTTAGGGAGACTGATATTTCTCTTTAGGGATTTACAGACAAGCTACTGGGGATAAATCGCACATGACTCTATGTCCTATGCATTTTAAGTTTGCTGACTTAGCACAAAAAGGCTAGAGAAATTAGAGTAAACAATTATATTTAGTTTACACATAATGATAGTCTGGAGAATGCAAAGCAAAAATGAGAAAATAATTTGAAAAGCAATAGTAATAAATGTTTTATATTAGTTATTCATGTTCAAATCAAATTACTTCTGTGTCAGTTTAAAAATGAGATGTTCTGTGTAGTTTCTCTTTCTTCACCTGCTGGGTACATTATTGTTTTCAATTAATTGAAATATATTTAACACTGTAATAGTTTTAATTCCCATTCGGTTCCACCCTGTCTTTGAGCATCAGTTCTCCCCATTTGCAGAACACAAATTTCATTTGGGGCATTATTCCTTGGGCACTGTCATTGACTGGAACCAGTCAGTACATGGCATGCTTTGAAGGAATATTGTTGCTTTCTAATGAAATTACTATATTAGACTCTTACAGGTAAGGATTATAAGAATTCAGGAACCCTGCAAAGTCAGCACAGCCTTGCTGTAGAGGAACCTTGCTGAGAAAACAGCTGTGAAATATCTGCTGTGTCTAGAACACACACATATGACCATTCCTTTTACCCTTCGAATCCCCTCATGTCTCCCAATATATCCTGTTGCCAATTTCATTTCCTCTTCCTCTTCTTCATTTCCTTCTTCCAGTTGTCACTAAGTCTGAACAATAATGCCCACATGTGCACAGGTATTTGGCGCGTTATTGGAGCCTGACAAACCTACCAATGGTCACAACATAAAAAAGAGTGATTATCTCTTCACTCAGCAACTGTTAACAGCTCTCCGTAAGGCACAGGGGCTAGAGAGTATCTTCCCATAATTGATGGAATTTCGGCTGGTTTGATCTTGTACAGGTATTGTGTAGGTGACCACAGCTGCTGTGAGCTTAGCAGTGTGATTTGTACCATGACCAGATGATAGTGATTGACCACACCCACCACCGTCTTCTGACTCTTACATCCTTTGCATTTCCTCTTCTGGTGGCAGTGGGTACCAGCACAGAAAGGCATATAGATCAATAGACTTTGGAAAGATTTATTTATCTTTAACACAAAGTGCTTTGGGGTAGAACAGACAGGATTGGTGGTTATGCTCTTTCAGAGATTAAAACACATCTTTCCAGTCCTCCTGCCTTTAAATGTTTCTATCTAATCATATTGGACTTGCATATACAGTTGACTGAACCCTGCTCCTTTGTACCTTTAATACATTTTTGTTTTCCACATTTTTAGTATTTTACCCATAGCATTTCATGGTATTCTGCAGGTTTCTTGCGACTGACTGGCCACTGATTTCTCTAGCTTTCGAAATTTTTCTTCTGTGGTTTTAGTGAAAATATGTCTTGGATGCAATATTTTTTCCTATAGAAAATCTGAAGATTTAGAACTTTTATGGTGTTCTAGAGCTCTCCCATGTTCTAGTCACCTTTTGAAAAATATATTATTGGCTTCTGAACAATCCAAATTATTCAGCCTTGTCTTCTAGGCCTGATACTCTTTTCAACATGAGTCATCCTCCTTTAAAATTGTTTTTATACCCTAACAAAACTTTGGTGTTTGCTAAAAGAACTGATCAGTTCTCAAATATTTTTCTCGAAACAACCCCATTAAATTTAGAAACAAGACTGTCTCTACTTGTATTCCACATAGTTCTTGAAACAATAGCTATGGCAATAAGACAAGAGAAAGATTCGAGATACAAACAGGAAAAGAAGTCAAATGATTGCTATTTGCAGATGATATATTATGCATAGGAGATGCTAAAAATCTACCAGAAAGAACAACCTACCCTCCTACCAAGGGCTGTGGCATAGCTGAGATTCTCAAGATGGTAATTGCTTGGCTAGGAGGACAATCACTCATGACAGGAAACATTATTTTATAAGCTTGCTTAAACAGACACACACACACACACACACACACACACACACACACACACAATTTTAAATGAAGATGTACCATACATTGTACCACATATATTTCTTCCAATAATCATAAGAATATCTAGCAAAATCCTCAGTACCAGGTGCATGAAACCTTCCTTTAAGGTTTAAGTTCCTTTAAGTTGTTGGTCATGAGCATCCAGGAGACTCTCAAAATAGATGCTATTGCCATTGCCCTTCATCACTCTCAGAACTTGAAGGTAAGTCTCTATTGCTGATGATACCACATACGTTGGATAAAGATTTTAGAGGAATTGAGCTGGAACTGATCTGGATGCACCCTCCCTGAGAACTTGCTGTCATAGTACCAGAAGATGGTTTGCAGGCTTCCAAGTAAGAAAACCAAGCAACTGTCATACCCAGTTGTAAATCTATGAAGAGTGACAATGACTTTTCCGAAACATATATCTAATTGTGCAATTTCATCATGGTGTAATACAGTATAGTGTAGCCATGGAGAGTATTTATAACGTGTTTGTTTGTGGCCTTGCATATGTTTAATAGCAGATGCCACTCCACATGTTTACTGAAATTGAAAGCATAAAAAATGTTGTTTTATTACTTGATTTTCCAAGTTCCCTGAACAAATTAGCTGCAAATATGACTACTAGTTTTCTTTCTGATTACAGATACATGGTAGGAAGAACAACTGTGGCAGGATGCCCTTCTCAGCACTATACTGTTCTAAACATATACTTTAAAATCCTCTAAAAACCAAAAGCAATCTATTATCTTTCCTAATTTTCTAAAATCTATACTTATTGTTTATCTATAGAATCTAAAAAAAATTAACAACAAGGATGGGTATTTGTGTAGGACAATCCATGAGAGCTTTGGCATATCTAAAATCGGTGATTTATAAATAATTAACAAAATATGGTAAGTGAAAATCTCACTTTACCTGTGGTTATCTCATTTGATACTTGAATTTATAAGTGTTTCTTTGATGTTGTTTAGTTAACAAGTAGGTGAAAGTCCACTAACTTATACTTGGAGAATGTAGTGAACCAGACTGTCATTTTTGATTGTCACATGTTGCTGCTGTCTGAATGGACTTATGGTGATCTTCTCAACCTTTTAATCTCTAGAGATATTTCCAGAATCATGGCCCTGAAAAGAGGCACAGTTTCACAGTGTGCTTCAGCCTGACCGCAAACTCACAACCTTCCCACATGATCTTCTCAGTGCTTGGGTTATTTGTTTGTCTTCTTTGGTTTGTTTTCTTCCTGGATCTTGATTAGCTTCCAAGCCTTGTTATGTTTATTTTTCTCTCACAAGTTCCACATACCCACATAATAACAAAGGAGTCATCATTGTAATTATATGGGTATTAATAATAAAGTAGACATAATATATCTTTCTTATTTTTGAGGCTATTGTGTAGCTATATCCTCTGAACTGGATATTCTCTCTTGGAACAAAAAGGGAAACTCCTGTGACTTAGGAAGTAAATGAAACTCTCAAATCTGTACCATCTGCTGAGGAAAGGAGAATCTCCAAGCAGCCAAGCTTCTAAGAACTCAGAGATAAAGCATCCATGAACCATCACACGTGCTGGGTGGACTTCTTGGTGATGCCTTTGAGTCACCATATTGCTATTAATAACCTCTCATCCATACTTTTATAGCTAACCCCATAAACTAACTTGCTCAGTAACCTAGACTCAGATGGAATTGGTTTATTAGTCTTTTATTTGTGTGTTTTCTTTGGTGTCTAGACTTTATTCATTGATTCCCTGGAAGTCATACAAGAGTGGCAGTTCGGAAAACCCAGGCTAAAAGCATTAAAAGTGACCTAGGCTGTTATTAGGTTTCATAGTCTTTATTCATGTTCTCTTTCTTCTTTCTCTTGATCTCTCATTATTTGAAAATTAAGATGCTTTCTTTCTTACATTGGTTCACTATAGAAAGCAGAACATTGAACAGAATTATCTCAGATTTAATATTATGCTCTAAAACTTTGACATTGACAGAAATATCTAAAGACACAATAAAAAGGATACTGAATGAAATAGGATAACACTGCCAAACAAGGTAGTTTCCTCATTGATTTGACCAGAGTTGAACAGTGGCAGCCCGATCACTGGAGGGGTGTCTTCTAATGAGAAGGTGGTTTAAGGTAAAATAGGAAGTTCTCTCACTACTTTACGGTTTCTTTATTTTTTTGGAAAAAAATTTTTGATATTTAAAAAGATTTGAAACTTTTGCCTTAGCATCTTTATTAATTAATTTATTAGTTAATTTTCAGGCTGCTAATTATGCTTTTCTAAGTTTCAATAGCAGTTGAAAACTTCAGAAGACAAAACCTTGGATTTTTTTGTTTAGATTTTTAATAAATTGTTTTTACTCATGTAACAAGGCACAGAATAATTGAATATACCTGGTAATTTGAAACAATTTGTGAAAAGCTGCTACTATTTTGAACCTATAGGTGGGCCTTACTATAGAAATGTTGCTGAGGGGAAACACTGATGTCTTTTCCACTGTGATTTTAGATTTCCTGTATCTCTTCCATTCTGCTCTCAACATATTCCCTCAGATAGTTTATAAAATGCCTTGTCTTATTGACCAGCATGCTTTTCTGGGAGAATTAAGAGGCAATATCTTTAAGAATACCTTTATTATCTGTATGTGAATCAAGGAACAGTTATATTGAGAGATTTAAATGTTATAAAAAGGCAAACTTTATGAAGCATACCTCATAAAAATGGATAAATTTTGTGCTAGCTAAAATGAAATGTACATAAACCTCAGGCTTTCTCTACTTGATAGCTTCTTGAATATAAATGTGTGAAAAGTTAAAGCCTGGAATTCAGGAATGAATATTCTGCTCCTCACAATTATACAATTTTCTCAAAGCTAAAGTTATGTTTTCAACATCTCTAAATAACCCCAGGTTTTCTTACTTCTTAACTTTTTGCCCCAACTTCATATTTCCTATTTTCACATTTTTAAAAATATTTTTATTTCAAGATCACCTCTCTCTCTCTCTCTCTCTCTCTCTCTCTCTCTCTCTCTCTCTCTGTGTGTGTGTGTGTGTGTGTGTGTGTGTGTGTATACGTGCAGCTTAGAGGATAATTTGTAGAATGGTTCTCTTTTTCCATTATATGAATCTTGGGGATCGAACTGGGGTCTTCAGGCTTGGGGACAGGTGCCTTTGCCAACAAAGCCATCTTGCTAAACCAGTTATTTTCTGAATATCCTATAACTAATTGTTGCTGTGGAAAACTCATTAATGTATGTAATCTCAATTGAAGAGAACAGTTGCTGGGATATTTGGAAGTAAAATTGGGGACATGTCCTACCCCACATACTACCATATTTAAATCTCATGGATTCTTGTTTTCCTTCATTGTCACTTAACAAAGGACATAAAGAACTTTTTTGTTTAGTCTTTCTTAAAGACTTACAAGGTAAGCAATAGTTATACTAGTAGTGGAGAACTGCAGATGGAAGTAACTGTTCTCTGTCTTTTCTCATGCTCTACTTGACATACAATCAGACACAATGACCTTAAAATGATGAGAAAAAAAAAGAAAATTTGACTCCAGAGCATTAATGGGGGGATGCAAATATTGATAGCAGACTGAAACAATTAAGACAGATGAAGATATCTTGGGACTTCGAAGGGTGGGAACTTGTTTAACATCTCTTGAATGATCCTGCAACAGGCTGTGTTGTGGAATAATCCTCTTATATACCCTAAAGATTTGTCACTGAATTCATTTAGCAAAATGCTGATTGGCTAGTAGCCATGCAGGAAGTATTGGTGGGACAACCAAGCTAAGGATGATGGGAAAGGAAGGGCAAAGGCAGAGAAACAAGATGAGAATGTTGTACTAAGAAAAGGTACCAAGTGACATGGCTAAACATAGGTAGGAATTATGGGTTAATTTATGTCTAAGAGTTAGCTAGTTACAAGCCTGAGCTATCAGCTGAGCATTTATAAGTAATATTAAACCTCTGAGTCAATTATATGAGAAACATCTGCCAGGTACTTGGAACAGGTGGATGAGAGAGAAACGTCTGTTTACCGACTGAGTGAATGAATAAGAGGAGCAGAGTGAGACCATGATAATGCGTCACTGATCCATGGTCCTGGGCAGAACTCATCTGCATGAGTTCTGAAATTCCTTGTCCATAACAGCACTCCATTTACTCTGTGTTGAACAATTGGAATTACTCCCAATGCAAATACGCTCTACAGTGAAACTAAGGTAGTAGTTATAGTGGGTGGATGTCAGAAACTAATGCCATTTAAGTGACTGGTTAGCAGAGACCACAACTGATAATTTCCAACTTCTGTAAAATTTTCATTAGACTTTTTATTCAGTTAAGTAAAGCAAAAGGACCAACAGGCAAATATTAAATATAAGCCATTGCATTTTTTTATCCAGAAGTAAGATTTTTTTCATCTGTTAACTGGTTTGATTGATAGAGCAAAGGAAAGAGGCATCTATAGTCAAAGTAAAGCAGAGAACAATGAGACATCATAGGCTTTACACAAACTGATAAAAGAGGAAATTAAAAAATACAAAAAAATAGAATTTACTACAAGTGAAACAACTCATGTACCTGCTTTGATGACAGCACAAGGCAAAGTGAGTATGTGTAATTAAAAACTGATTTACATTCAGTCTTTAAATTTAATTATAGGTATCTATAACCTCAAAATGGGATGTAAAAGTTTCCAAGTACCTCCTACTTGCTCAGAGAGAGGAAGCATGAGATGTTGGAGTGGGAAAAAAAGCAGATCAGCTGAAGAACCCAAAGCTTTGATGGGGAGAAAGGAATCTGAGATGTGATGAGGGATCCCAGAGGAAGGAGATATGCAATGCTGTTATGTGATATCTTTCCTGCTACCTGCTGAGCTCTATGTCTGTAGGACCCGTCCTCGGCTCTATTCTCTCAATACTTCCTGAAAAAGTTGTGCCATTCAGTAGTATTTTATTGGCTAGATAGATATTCATTGGTTCCTGCTGGGCAGTTGGAGTCTAAGATACTACATTTCTGATGTTAAGAAAATTCCTTATCATGACGCGTCAATGTAGTTTTTCTTTCTATTTCCAAATAACACTATCTAGGTACTCCAGAAGTAACCTCTCTTCTAAGCCAAAGACACGCATCTTTCTCCACTTCTAGTTTGAGAAAACAGAATGAAGGCATATTTATTATTACATAACTGGAGGAAATAAAAACAAATAATGTTCACATTTTAGTGTGGATCCATTTTGCTGAGGAACCACTCTGTGGAATTCAAGTTACACAGAAGGGCCGAATGAATTCATGGAAGCAGGGTTGTTAAAGGGTTGAAAGGAGCTCTGCCAATTGAGTGTGAGCATTAGAGATGTTTCTGACAGACATTTCACATTCCCTGCCTTCTTACTGACTTTTTTTTTTTTGTGATTTTTGCTTTCCTTTGTGTTTGGTAGCCAGGAAGAAGGATTTTATGTTTGTTTGTGTGTGTCTGCTATTGAGAAAGTTGTACTATGAGCTGCTTTTCTAAGTAAAGAAAGGTAGACTTCCAGAGAAAATAACTACAAAATTTTCTTTTCAAATTATGAGAAAATTACCAGCACACATTCCTTCCCCAAGGGAAGAAGAGGATGACTTACTATTTATTCTCCCTTGTTCCACAGAGGGTCAAGAAAGTTGCATAATGACTTTAAAAGGGTATTTTCTGCTGCGTTTTTTGGTATTAGCTACTGGAAACATTTTTCTGTCATTATTGCCAATGTTCCTGTCTCCCAGCTGGTACCCAGAGTCTTCAGAGATCTGTGAACTAAACGAGCTTCTCAGGATGGACACCAGAGTTTTCAGTTATGGAAGCAAAGTTGGCCCAACAGGGAGAGGGAGCAGGTAGAGCAGATGGTGCTTAAACAGTAGTCATTTGAATATGAAACACGCTTTCCATTTTAATATATTTGGATAATACTACTCACGCCTTTGTAAAGCATTTGGTGATTTACATCTGAACTAAAGGAAGTACCAAATAGACTTCAATCTTCTGAATCAGTCATTTGAAATGGAGCATACAGATAGGATGACATTTTCAAAGACATCACATGTGCTCATGACTATACAAAGTATTTGGTCTGGCATATCTGTCAAAACCTGTTTATTATGCTAATACTGTTTTGTTAAAGGTGAATTACACAAGCATTCTGTGCTATTTACAGAAGGCGAATACTTAAAGTTAACTTGATTCATGCTGTAATGTTTCACTTAGAAATTTTACATTCCTTTGATGGTTACTTTAACCTAAAGATTAAGAGGTCATTTATAGCTATCTGGATAATTCAGTGTATTTATAGAAAAAAGTAATGGTGCCATAGAATAATAATGAGTTATCTAAAAGCAAACCAGATAGCAAGAGACATTTAAACAATTCATAGAATATAAAAATGTCTAAAATATGTAAGTTGTGGCCAATAAGAACTGAGGTGAGTGATATTAATTATCATGCGAGCTTCAAAGTGCCTCTGAGGATATGGTAAATGGAGAGAGTAGCAATTTAGTGGCTCAAGGATGGAACATGGGAAGGGAGAAACCTGAAAAGGACAAGAGTCCTAAAAGGGCAACAATGGTAGATAGCTCAGAGACAGTCTTCAAATCAGAAGACAAGGGAACAATTTTGAAAACAGTACTGTGAGTTGTATTTATATTTTAAAAGCTAAATTGTGTGTTCAGCGGGACTCTAATTTACTCAGTTGAGACTATTTGAGAAAAGTCAATATAACTTGTTATTTGGGTAGATTGGACCAAAGAAGAGTATCAAGGGTTCTGTGGGTGGCAGAGAAGACAGTGAAATGGAAAGGGGTGATAATACCAATGGGGACAAAGAACAAAGAATGAAAGGCTTATGGTCTACGCAGAGTCACCAGTAGTTGGGAACAAAATAGGTACCTGAAAAAGTGGATGTTTTACAGAAGTGACTTTGTATCTTTTGTCATTTTGCTTAAAATAACAGGGTAAGCAGCAGCATATCTGGTATATTTAGTGATTATATCAAGACATCAACTCATGATAGTAAACAATGCCAACAAAAGCCGTCTTACTTAAATAAATTTCTTTCTCTTTTTCCCCACCCTTCTTTGCTCTCTCCCCCTCTTTTTGAGACAGGGTCAAGTCTGAGCTACCATGCCTCGCTTTATGTCTTACTGGGGATCATATGCTGAGTACTCAGGTACGTATCTATCAAATGAGCATCACCTCCAGAATCTACTAAAACAAACTTCTCTTTGTTAAGAATGTTTTGTTCTTGTGCTTATGAGGACCACAATGGCAAGAATGTTCTGTTTTGCTTTGTCTTTTCACATGAGGCCCAATCCTTCTGGAGGTTTATTTTTATAAGTGAGAGAATGATGTACACACATATCTATTCTATGCAGAGAACATCTGTTCCCCTTTAGAACATTAAGCGTTACATCAAATAGCTAACATCTCATTTCCGAAGAACTAAGCATCTGACAAGGACTGTATTCTGATTCTTAAAATGAGTAATTTTACAGAATGTCAGTTTTGAATTAATACTTTTTCATACTTATAATATCAGAGACAAGAAATAATACCCAAAACTTGGTATATTTCAGTGGCCTTCCTATATATTCTAGCTTTTTAGAGTGGGCTGGAGTGAGGAGAATCATCTTAAAATACTGGAAAAGCTTGTATTAATATTTTTGCCCAAGTATAGAGTTTAGTTAATCATTTTACATGATTAAATAATAGCTTCTAATTATTCATTATAGCTATGAGCCAGGTGATAGGAGATATGATAATTGTGTAATACTTTAGATAAAAAATGGAGGTGAAGGTTAGCACAAATTATAATTGCTCTTAATAATAAAAACCTGGAGTCGGCCGGGCGGTGGTGGCTCACGCCTTTAATCCCAGCACTTGGGAGGCAGAGGCAGGTGGATCTCTATGAGTTGAAGACCAGCCTGGTCTACAAGAGCTAGTTCCAGGAGGACAGGCTCCAAAACCACAGAGAAACCCTGTCTCGAAAAAGAAAAAAAAAGAAAGAGTTTAATTGGGCTTACAATTATAAAAGAAAGAACAATACTGATATAAATGCTGAAAGATCAGAAAGAGAAAGGGGACAAACCACAGCCACCTCTTACCTCTATGAAATCATGAGATCGAATGGAGTATCCTGTCTCTACAAGTTTTCAGACTGAATGCCTTGAGTTCCTGTCTCCCTCTGCCCTACTTTTATCCCTCCACCCAGCTATATCCTGTCTCTACCTCTCTAGTGTTGGGATTAAAGCATGTGACTCCCAAGTACTGGAATTAAAGGTGTGAGCCACCACTGTCTGGCTCTGTTTCTCTTTGAAACTGGATCAATCTAGTGAAGCCCAGGGTGGCCTTGAATTTACAGAGACCTGTCTGCCTCTGCTTTCCAAAAACTGGGATTAAAGGTATCTGCCACCACTTCCTGGCCTCTGTGGCTAACTAGTGGCTTGCTCCACACTCTGATCTTCAGGCAACCTTCACTTGTTATAGCACAAAGAAAATATTACCACATGAAGGTAATAAATGCTTTTAACTAATTTTAAATTATGTTAAATGGAATTTAAGAGTATTAAAAACATATTGAACTAATAATTGAAATTGATTATTTCATCTAGCCCTGTCTTATAGTTCATGGAGTTTTTCATTGTCACCTCTAGGATGATTTCCAACCCACAGAATATGGATAGAAAGAAAGGTGAGATTTTATTCTGAGGTTGTCAGAGACTGGCAAACACTTCAGATGTCAGTGGGCTGAAAAATGCCTGCATATTACTGAAATGAGCTGGGTTTGAGAAATGGCACTGGTGCAAAGCAAGGAAGTTGGTTCTTATGTGAGGGGTGCTGGGAAGACAGAGTGCGCACTGAGTTCATAGTCATTTCTCATGTGCAAAATAAAGGGATTCCAAACTTATTTCATAGCCAACATGTAGAGGGAAAAGTTCAAATTCCCTAGTAATATAGTAAGATGACAACAGTTAAGACTTCTGGTCCCCCCAACTTTATTCTCATTTTTCACAGTTCCAATGATTCAGCCTCACTGTCTCGTGTACATTGTGTTGATTTATGTTGTTTAACTCCCTTGTCCTCTACAGTCATTTGTTATGGGTGTTCAATCCACATACCTTAGTTCTGAAATACTCTTTTACTTTCTCGAGTGAACCTTCTCCTTGTTCTGTGGGAGTCCTTGTACATGTCTATCCTAAGAACAAATGAGGCAGATGGTTAGAGACTAAGCAAACACCTCATTCTCCTGCTGTGCCCTCCTGAAGGAATTTGAATTTGTTTTTAAAAAAGAAAGATCAGCTGCCCAAGGAACTAACTGGGGACATCGCCTTGGGCTCCTGGGAGCCACTCTAGGTTCAAGTCTCTTGCCAACCCTAAGGTGGTTCCCTTAACTAAGA
>NW_004949110.1:2978399-3014953 GCF_000317375.1 Microtus ochrogaster
AGTGTAGGGGGAGAGGGAGAAGGGTAGGAGGAGGGGGAGGGAAATAGGAGGCTGGGAGGAGGCAGAAACTTGTTTTTTTCCTTTTCTCAATTAAAAGAAAGAAAGATCAGGTGGTATTTTTAAAAGGAAGTTGTGTTTTTTTCTTTAACTATTAGATTAACTACCCTAATATTTTGTTTGCAACTACCAGAAAGATTGCAGAAAAATAGTTTTAAATTAGATATGGAAAGTTGAAATGGCTCTTGTTTAAACATTTTAAAATAAACCAGAGGCATTTCTGTAATTCAGAATTAAAAAGAAACTTGAGGAGCAGTAAGATTTTTTAGATTTTTTTTGAGGATTTTATACATAAGTGCTGTATTTACATCATTTCCACTCTCCACGCCCCCTGCAACCCTTTCATGTTTTAAACCCCACACCAAACTCTCAAATACATGAGCTTTTCTTCTTTAACTATTGTTAAACACACAAACACACAAATACACTACACATCCATTTAGTGTTGTTACATATATACACATATTTGTTGCAGGATATTTGGTTGCACTGTGACACCTTGAGACTGTATTAATATAGCTAACCTTGAATCAGGAAGTTGATGGAGGAAGGTCATTGGTTAATTAAATAAAGAAGCTGCTTGACCTGATAGGTTAGAACGTAGGTGGGAGGAGCAGAACGCTGAGAGGAAGAGGAAGTGAGCTCAGAGACTCAACAGCTCTCCTCTCAGGGGCAGATGCCTCAGAGAGACACGAGATGCTCCACTCCTGCGGGCAGAGGCGAGAGCTCTGCTCTCTGAGGCACACGCGATGAAGCTCCGACCCAGGATGGACGTAGGCTAGAATCTTCCCGGTAAGCGCACCTTGGGGTGCGACACATATGATTGGAAATGGGTTAGTCCAGGTGCGAGAGTTAGCCGAGAAAAGGGCTAGAGCTAAAGAGCCAAGCAGTAATTAAAAGAATACAGTGTCCGTGTAATTATTTCGGGGCATAAGCTAGCCGGAGGCAGCCAGGGTGCGGCCAGGGTGCTGGGGACGCGGCCCTGCCACTCATATTACTACAGGAAGTAAAACCAGTGAATAGTTGACAAGAATCAGTCATAGAGCATACAGAGGACCCAGGATATGGGTAGAGAGGAACAAGAAGAAATGGGAAAAAACTTGGAGATTTGCAGGCTTTTTTGAACTCCCTTTTGAGTCTAGGAAGTATGGAGAGAAGGTCAGCTGGTCAGTCTTCTGCTGCTTCTTTGATCTGTCAAGTTTTCACTCTAATACCTGTCTCCCGAGTATGTATGGTAACAGCATACCATAATTAAAAACAAAAGCATTTGGCACACAATGCAGGACAAGAGATCATGCAGCAGCTTCTGACGCCACCCCTTCTCCCCACTGCCAAAGGCACACATTGGTGGCTTCTCCCTCCATCGTTCCCCCAAACCCTGCCCATGGGGTGCTGACTTATCTTGCCTTGGCTTCTCTCTGTCTATACCTGGGGCCAACTCTGTACACATTTACTGCATGACATTCATTCATGCTACAATGCCCACTAGGGTTTCTGTTGGCACTAATCCTCCACTGTGCAAACAGGACTTTCTGTTATAACAAGCTTTTGCTGATGCTACCGCCACAGCTACCCACCACCTGCTCTGTCATCCAGGGGTCCTAGTGCCTGTACATGCCACGCTTTCCCCTCCCACTGTGCCCCTGCCATGTTCTCATGGCCTATGTCTTCAGCACCTGCTGTGCCAGCCCAGCTGCCTGGGCACCCTGTCATGTCCACCTCTACCCTCCTTCACTGCTATTGCAGTTGCCACCATGGTGGACAAGCTAAAAAGTCAGAGACATCAGGAAAGTTGAAAGAAAAGTCTTTTCCACCTTAAGAATGGGGGATATCACAATGCAGGAAGTTAGGACTGTGTATAGTGCTATAATAGAAGGCTTGGAAATGGAAAAAATAAATGAAAAGAAACTAACTTAACTTGGATTGACATAATGTCAATTATAATTACTGTCAACATGATAGTTCATATTTTATCCCAAAAAAGTGGGTAGATAACTGTTCCAAATATGAAAAATTGACTAATAAAAGACAATCAAGCCTTAGAAAGACAAATGAAAATAAGAAATATACTCAGACACAGACAGAAATTTAGATCCAAAACCTTCCACACCACTGCATGATGAAAGTGAAAAGGGGTTGCCCCAGGTTATTAGAAAACCAACCTTAGTTTATTTAGTTACTATACAAGAGTATTCTCTTTCTGATTCTTTAATCTTGTGCCCAGCATTCAAAGCTGCTAGAAAACATGAGGCCTATGTGTCATCATCAAACTGAAACTGTCCTGGAAAATTGGCATATTGGCCTTCACCAAGAAACTGTTCCTGGGATATATCAATACCTCTAGCCCTATTTCATTGTTCTATGGCCCTACCATCTTTTTTCTATCATGTTCTCCATTGTAACTGAGGACCAGCTTCCAATATTGCTATAGCTAAATATTTCTAGTTTGGGGGGATAATTCTATTCTGAGTTGTCCATGAAATTAACATCTGCCTCACATAAGGTGAATGTATATCATATAAAATAATTGCTTCCTTAAATCTCTCCAAATTTAACATTTCAATATTTATTCCATTTAACTTCTTGATAATTGTTATTGTAAGATTTACTATGTTAAAACTTTTCCTTTTTATTTACAACAAAAGTGGGAAATTTTTCAGGATATTTGATCTTGCTGTGACATGCCAAGACTGTATTAATGACGTTAACCTTAAATAAGGGGACAGAACCTGCTTCTAGTTGACAATAATCAGCCATAGACCATACAAAGGACCCCAGATAAGGAAAGAGAGGTACAGGAAGAAATAGGGAGGAATTTGGAGATTTGCAGATTTTTTTTGAAATCTCTTTTTTTTGGTATAGGAAGTGTGGAGAGAAGATCAACTGGTCACTCCTCTGCTGCTTCTTTGATCAATCATGTTTTCACCCCAACATGACTCCTGAGTATTTATTGATAACTGAATACCATACATAAAAACCACATGTTTAGGGCTAACCAATTGGAATTAGAAAACCTATCAAGGGACTCATTCCCAGAGAATACTGATTCTTCCTCCCTCAGCAGCCACTGAAGTGTGCTTTGATACCTAAATGATAGAGAGAATACACATCCCTGTAACTATCAGTTATAGTTCTGACAAACAGGATCGTGTAGCAGGAGAAAGCAAAACATCTGAATTTGTTTGTAGTTACCCGATTCCTTAACTGAGCAGTCTAGTGAATGAACATCTTAAGGCCCACTTTTATTCATCTAGTTTTGATGGACAAAAGGTTGATAGTGACTTATATTCAGCAAAGAATTAGATCTACTGGTTTCATTGCAGCATTCAGATCCTCCTCAGCTCTACTGACCCATGTCTTCTCTCTCCATGATTAACAGTGAGGCATATCATATCCCTCTTTGGCTTGCAAATTCTTGCCTCATAAGAGATTGTATTAGCTTTACATGAGGTTAAAATGCTAATATGTTGAATTCTAATTGGTCTTAATAATAAAAACCTGGAGTCAGATATCAGGGTAAATGTTGAAAGATCAGAGAGGTAAAGGAGCCAACCACTAGAGAGACTTTACCACTACTGAATTCTCAGACTTGAAGATCCTGTCTCACAAATCCCCAGACTGAATACCTTGAGCTCCTCTCTACTCCCGCCTTATATTCCTCTCTCCACCCAGCCATATCCTTTCCTGTCTCCCTTTCCAAGATTAAAGGCACATGATTCCTAAGTACTGGAATTAAAGGTCTGTGCCACCACTTTTTGGCCTTTAAGGCTAACTAGTGGCTTATATCCACATTCTGGTCCCCAGACAAGTTTTGTTATAGCACAAACAAAAGAACACCACAGTCTTCATCTTACTCTGTAAAATACCGGGACTGTATTTGCTCTGCTCACAGTTTATGATGCCTGTTAAACCTTTGGTTTGATAACATGATTATATAGTCTATTGATTATCTCCATAATATTTGTTCATAAACTTTAGAAAGCATGGAAAAAAATCAACAAAAATAAAAAGAAACACATTAGGTCTCAGATAACGGAATTCACTGATGGAAATATTTAAAATATCCACATGTGCCTTAAAAGTACATGATAAGGTAATAACATGAACTAAGGACTAAGCAGTGGTTTGAAAGATTTTCGAGACCCCCAAAATAAATGAATGGAATGAAAAATGGGGTAGTTGGAGCACAGTGTATTGGAAATCACTCTAAACACCAAAGGCCAGAGAAGCAGATAAGGAAATAGAAAGGGCCACGTGAACAGGTCTGGGCGCCAGAGAAGAGGACATACCTCACTTATTTGATTCTTCCACTCCTCCCCAATGCAAAGCAATCTCAGCTCTCACTGATGAACTCATTCAGGGTTCTCATCGATACTAAAGTGCCCTTCGGTAGAGATTAAGAGCACTGGAGACCTGCATTTGGTTCCCAATATTTGCATGGCGACTCCCAGCTGTCTGTAATTCCAGGTCCAGGGCATCAAACACCTTCTTTTGTCCTCTGAGGATACCAGACATGAATGTGGTGCACAGATATGTACTTATAAAATAAAAATAAAATAATTTCTTAAAAGGTATTCTACAGTCATTCTATGAACCCCATTCTGGCTTTGTAACCTGGGGAAAGTTTTGTTCTGTCTTCCTGGCATCTCTACTGAAACTGAAGGCCATTCTGGTGGATCTAGGCTTCAGTCTGGCTTTACCTCTTTAGGCTATCTTTTTCTCTTGCTTTTCCGTCTTATTAACTTCTAGGAAACTTTAGGCATCTATTAAGTGTGTTATTTGTATTTGTTGGGTTTGTCAGGTATGTAATAAAATTTTCCTGACCTACTTTCTGAAACTAGAAAAATTTTGTTTTTAATTTTTTTTTGTTTTTGTTTTTTAAATTGTTTTTGTTCTTTCTTTTTTTATTTTCTTTCTTTCTTTATTTATTAAAGATTTCTGCCTCCTCCCCGCTACCGCCTCCCATTTCCCTCCCCGTCCCCCGATCAAGTCCCCCTCCTTCGTTCACCCGAAGAGCAATCAGGGTTCCCTGCACTGTGGGAAGTCCAAGGACCACCCACCTCCATCCAGGTCTAGTAAGGTGAGCATCCAAACTGCCTAGGCTCCCACAAAGCCAGTACGTGCAGTAGGATCAAAAACCCATTGCCATTGTTCTTGAGTTCTCAGTGGTCCTCATTGTCCTAACACAGAAGAAGTGGAAAAAATTGATTTTATGAAAGCAATAGAGTCCCTTAAACAACATGTAAAAAATGCCATTATAGAAATGGATGAGAAGTATGACAAAAAGTTTGAAGAAATGAGTAAATACGTACATGATACCCTGGGAAACCAAGAAAAAACGATCAAACAGGTAATGGAAACAGTTCAAGAATTGAAAACTGAAATGGAAGCAAGGAAGAAAACACAAACTGTTTTTAATTTAGTTGGGAAAATGTATACAGAATAATTTCAAAGGGCTCTGTGGGTACTACCTTTCTTGCATGTAAGTCTCTAGTAATATCCATTGCATCTTCTTACTCTTACCTGGGTTATGCAACTTCTCTTTCTATAGCTCCTTCAAGTTGCCATTATTACCAATTTACTTGATGTAAATAATTTGCAAGCTGTTTTCAATATTTTAATAGAGCTTCCTTAATATTTTTAGCCTATATTTACTTACATTTTAGCAGAAATGCTATATTAACTCAACCTGAGAATTCCTGGATAGCTAGTCTGTAGCTTAACCTGAGTAAAGAGAAACTAGAGGTCATTTTCAAACAGTTAACAGTGAGAAAGAAGCTATTCTGACAGGTGTAAGATGGTATCTCAAAGTTGTTTTGATTTGCATTTCCCTGATTGCTAAGGAGGTTGAACATGATCTTAAGTATTTTTTTGGCCATTTGAACTTCTTCTGTTGAAAATTCTCTGTTCAGTTCAGTAACCCATTTTTAATTGGGTTAATTAGAGTTTTAATGTCTAGTTTCTTGAGTTCTTTATATATTTTGGAGATCAGACCTTTGTTTGATGCGGGGTTGGTGAAGATCTTCTCCCAATCAGTAGGTTGCCTTTTTGTCTTAATGACAGTGTCCTTTGCTTTACAGAAGCTTCTCAGTTTCAGGAGGTCCCATTTATTCATTATTGCCCTTATTGTCTGTGCAACTGGGGTTCTACATAGGAAGTGGTCTCCTGTGCCCATGAGTTATAGACTACTTCCCACTTTCTCTTCTATCAGGTTCAGTGTGTTCACATTAATAGTGAGGTCTTTAATCCATTTGGACTTGAGTTTTGTGCATGGTAATAGATATGGGTCTATTTTCATTCTTCTACAGGTTGTCATCCAGTTATGCCAGCACCATTTGTTGAAGATGCTTTCTTTCTTCCATTGTGTAATTTTAGCTCCTTTGTCAAAAATCAGGTATTCATAGGTTTGTGGATTAATATCTGGGTCTTGGATTTGATTCCATTGGTCAACATCTCTGTTTGTGTGCCAATACCAAGCTGTTTTCATTACTGTAGCTCTGTAATAGAGTTACACATGTCAGAATAGCTAAAATCAAAAACACCAATGATAGCCTATGCTGGAGAGGATGTGGAGTAAGGGGAACACTCATCCATTGTTGGTGGGAATGCAAACTTGTGCAACCACTTTGGAAATCAGTGTGGCGGTTTCTCAGGAAACTGTGAGTCAACCTACCTCAGGATCCTGCAATTCCACTCTTGGGAATATACCCAAGAGATACCCAATCCAATCATACTACAAAAGCATTTTTCAACTATGTTTATAGCAGCACTATTTGTAATAGCCAGAACCTGGAAACAACCTCAATAGAAAAATGGAAAAAGAAAGTGTGGCACATATACACTTTAGAATTTTACTCAACGGTAAAAAACAATGACATCTTGAATTTTGCATGCAAATGGATGGAAATAGAAAACACTTTTCTGAGTGAGATAACCCAAACCCAAAAAGATGAATATGGTATTTACTCACTCATAAGTGGACTCTAGTCATAAATAAAGAACATTGAGCCTATAATTCATGATCCTAGAGAAGCTAAATAAGAAGGTGAACCCAAAGAAAATCATATAGTTATCCTCCTGGATATTATAAGTAGACAAGATTTCCAGGAAAAAGTTGGGAGCATGAGGGTAGGGGTGGGGTGGTGGTAAGGGGAGATGGTTAGAGAGAAGGGAGAAGGGGAGGATGGGGAGAGCTTGGGGGAATGGGATGGTTGGGATGGAGGAAGGGAGCAGGGAAGTAGATATCTTAATTAAGGGAACCATTTTAGGGTTGGCAAGAGACTTGACTCTGGAGGGGTTCCCAGGTGTCCAAGGAGATGTCCCCAGCTTGTTCCTTGGGCAGCAGAGGAGAGGGTGCCTGAACTGGCCGTATCCTATAGCCACACGGATGAGTATCTTGCATATCACCATAGAACCTTCAACTGGTGATGGATGGAGATAGAGACAGAGACCCACATTGGGACACTGGACTGAGCTCCCAAGGTCCAAATGAGGAGTAGAAGGAGGGAGAACATGAGCAAGGAAGTCAGGACTGCAAGGGGTGCGTCCACCTACTGAGATGGTAGGACTGATCTAATGGGAGCTCACCAAAGCCAGCTGGACTGGGCTGTTGGAGCATGTGATCAAACCGGACTCTCTGAATGTGGCTGACAATGAGGGCTGACTGAGAAGCCAAGGACAATGGCACTGGGTTTTGATTCTACTGCATGGACGGGCTTTGTGGGAGGCTAGTCTGTTTGGATGCTCCTCTTCCTAGACCTGGATAAAGGAGGGAGGACCTTGGACTTCCCACAGGGCAGGGAACACTGACTACTCTTAGGAATGGAGAGGGAAGGGGAGGGAAAAGGAGAGGAAAATGGGAGGAGGGGAGAAGGCAGAAATTTTTAATAAAAAAAAAACTAAAAAAATAAAGAGTGGGAAAGAAGACAGCGTGTCTCTCGGTGACCCTGAGTAGCTGGCAAAGAGTTCAGTTATAAAGTATGTGCAGGGGAGATACAAACCTCAGAGTTCCCAGGGCTCCTTCTGGATGTCTTTATCCATACCATTGGACAGAGTTGACTGAAGGAAAGCCGGAGACTGACTAATGCCTTTGAGAGAGCAAGTCAACCCCTGGGTGCAATTTCCCATTTGAATCCAAGCATTTTATTTCCTGTTTAATTCAAAATTCTTAAGAACTGATTATTACTCAGAGTCAGTTGTTTTGCAAGCCCAGTGATTTGGGGAGTTTGACTTCAGCAGTGAAGGTTAAAATATGGGGAGGAAATGCAGACTTGAGAAAACTGCTGAACATCTCATGCAGAGTCTGAGTTGCGATTTTATTTTTATCTGCATTTGCATTAGTGTCTGTTGCATAACGAGCTGTAGAAGATACACTGTTGATATCTGAGGGACTGTCAGCAGTTTTGAATGGAGCCAATTTTTTTTATGAATGCAATGTTGTCAGTAAAATAAACTTTCTGTATCAGAAAAAATCTAGGCAAGCCTGGATCGAGGTATTCATTTGCTGTATTTGCTGTA
This sequence comes from Microtus ochrogaster, assembly GCF_000317375.1. Classification (NCBI taxonomy): domain Eukaryota; kingdom Metazoa; phylum Chordata; class Mammalia; order Rodentia; family Cricetidae; genus Microtus; species Microtus ochrogaster. The sequence goes on from NW_004949110.1 coordinate 2,986,974, forward strand.
ACCAATTCATGAGAACATAGAATCCTTTGGGCCACCATGGCCTCAGCATTCATGTGACATACCTGCTGCTATATCTACTGTTCTGTATCTATCAATTGGGACATTGAAAAATCTTGATTGTCAACTTGATGACATTTGGAATTACTAATCACACCATGTCTATGAGGCATGATCTAAACTGAGTTAACTAAAGTAGAAAGGCCCACCCTACATGTGGACAGTGCTGCTCTGTATGCTGAGGACACAGGCTGAAGAAAGAGGAGAGAAGGTAAACCGGTATTCATAGTTCTCTGACTGGGGATGGAGATTGATCAGCCGCCTCCTGCCCCTGTTGCCATGTTTTCCCCAGCATAATGGATAACCATCTTAAGTCTTGATCAAAATTGAACCCTTTCTTTTTTAAGTTGCTCTTTGTTGGAGGTTTTGTTACAGTAACAAGATAAGAAGCTAATACAGAGAGTCTCTGTCAGTCTAGATAGACTGTGAGCCTGTCAGCTATTTACCTTTGGTTTCCATTTCTACCACCTATGGACTTGGAGATGGGAAGGGTGGCAGGGTGACAGGGTAGTGTTTTACAGAGGCAATGGTCATTTAACTTGTCCCTCCTTCATGCAAAAGTTTTTGAAGTACAGAAACTTTTTGGTTTTGTTAGCAGGGTTTGCCATTTTCTTCTCTCTCTTCTTCCTTTTGTTCCTGTTCTTCCTTATCTCCATCCTTTCTGTGCCCTTTATCCTTTCTCCACTCTTTTCTTTTTGTTTTCTCTTTGTCATAAATAATTCAAGCTCCAGCTTTACACAACATGAATGTTTTCTACCAAGTTTTGGGCTTGGACCAGATTTTCTAGTGACTTAATATTGTTTTTATTTCCCCATTACTTCATGTCTCCTTTGTAATTCTCCTTTAAAAAAATCATACATCCCCCACCCCCTTTTTGTTACTCTTGATTAGGTTAGACAGATACCACATTTTTACCCTTACTGTAGAAGCTGCTCTTTAAAATAATTACATAACACAACTTTGCATAGCAACTGTTAAGATGGTTGGTCTGTTTTCTCTAGTTCATTTGTAGGCCATGTCAAATTTTAAATTTATTATTTCAAGGTCCCCTTTATAGCTAGAGATGTAAGCTCAGCAGCACAGTGTTTGCCTAGCATACATGAACTCATGGGTTCAATTCCCAACACTGAAAAACTGATGTGTAACACTCAAGGTTGGTTTAGAATAAATATTGCACATATGCTTCATGGGTAGGCACTAGAAGTATTTGATTTAAAGTGATAGCTCTGTGGATTTGACCAGTTCTAATAAAGTCTTTTCTACCCACTTCATGCCTAAACCTTACATTTCCTGTATCTATTCTATACAAGAAAACCAACATTGCCTTCCAAGTATTCAGATTTCTTTAAAATGTTTGTTCACAGCCCCTCTTTATATTCTGATCAGATTTGCTTCATTGGGAAACCACACTCCTAACAGGGAACAGCATGTTTCTACCCTCCAGTTATGACTAACCACTTTCCCTACTCTTATGACTTCATCTTTAGCCATAATTTTATGAAGTCAGTTGTTTTGGTTTCTGGTCTCTCTGCCTGAAAACAGTACCACATTGGGGACATGTTTTCCATTTTCTAAGGTAAATCATCTTTAATTACACTGCCATAGTTTCTGATTTTGGCACAATTTTCACATATAAAACAATGAGACCACTTTTGACTGTAAGTTCTAAGTCATTTTGAAATCTGATTTCAGGCCCAAAGGTTGCTTCTCAACTCCCATAACTGAGTGTTCTGCTGCTGAACAGTGCGAAGGTGGTAAGCCAGTTGTCTGACAGCTGTTCCTCTCAATCTCTCTGTCCTGATTCCTGCCTTCTTATCTCTCTGACAGATCCTGTGTTGATGCCAAGTCTTTAGCGGTTGACATCCTCATTGCTTAGAACCTACTTTGCAGAAGGATACTGTCTCAAGTCAGTGTCTCTGACACCTTCCTCTAAGTACTTCCATCCTGACCCTTGCCTGCCTTTGAGTTCCTTCCTGGTTAAGTAGTTATAACACCTAGTCAGAGCTGGGACCAGTACTAGTTCTGAAGGCCTCATAAAAGCACGAATCTCATTTGAACTCTCAAGCCAGGTAAGATAATTTCACAAATTAATAGTATGAAAAAAGGATTGTTGTTAATTGATATTATGATAAAAGGAATGGCATATGAGCCCCCAAGAAAGTGCTTATTGTGGATATCTTCATGCTAAGCCTTAAAAATGCAAACATTTCTTCAGGGTGAAATCTGATTTAATCTGACTAAAACCATGCTGTCTCTATTTCCCAAAAGACTGCTTAAATTATTTTCATTTATAAACAGCTCTCTTTCTGCTAGAAAAGTATGTTCGTTCTACAGTTGCTCTCATTTCTAATATGTCCCTCTGTTGTGTAAAATTACTGCAAAACTTCAGTCTTCCCAACACTGATTTTATGTTCTACCATTTTAAAACGCCTTCATTGACTTTTCCAACCCAAGATCTTTGATTTTGATAGCAATCTACAAGTGATTTTTTTGTTTATAAACCCTTATCATTTTTCTATTTTATGTACTTATATGCAAGCCTCACAAACTACAACTTGTGTTTTTTCTGGCTTCTTTGTGACATGATATTGTACTTATCTCCAAACCTGTACTTATGACACCATAGAGAGCTGATGAAAATGAAATTACTCTGATCTGAAAGAAACTGAGTAGCCTGCTTAGAAGATCTAGAAGGAAAAGGGTAAATCACAAAGACTAGAATAAGTACCTAATTTTTTAACATCTAGACTAGATGATGTCACATACAAATGTAAACAGAGACTGCTCATTTGTTTCCCAGCCACCTAGATCCAAATAATCACACAAAACTATATTAATTGCAACATTGTTTGGCTGGTGGTTTAAAATTTTTCTAGCTAGCTCTTACATCTTAAATTAACCATTTTCTATTAATCAATGTATCACCATGTGGCTGTGACCTATCAATAAGGTTCCAGTGTCATTCTCTTTTGACAGCTCCATGGCATTTGCCTGACTCTACCTTCCTTCTCCCAGCATTCAGTTTAGTTTCTTAGCTTATCTCTATTCTGCCATGCCATGAGCCAACACAGCTTCTTTATTAACGAATGATAATAAAACATATTCACAGAATATAGAGGGACAGAATGTAGAGAGGAATCTCACATCATCTCTTTTTTCTGCCTAAATAAAAAGGAAGGTTTTTAACTTTAACAAAGTAAAATTACACATAACAAAACAGGCATCAATCAAGAACTACACGTATAATATTTAGTCTAATTGTATCTAGACAGTTTCATATTTAATTTATCTTTTATCATAACTAAGGAAAGCTATAACTCTATCTGTCTTCCACCCCATCAAAGATCCCAGAAGGATATAATATAACTTAAGCAAACAGAAAGTACATTGTAAGCAAAAAACTCTGCAATTGACAGAGACATCTTCCTGCCTGGACAGTTATCCAAAGTTCTTCTGTAACATTAGAGCATCCATCTTCAGCCTACAAACCCACAGTATCCAGCAGACTTTTCCAAGAAGCAGGAAATTTGAAATACTGTTTTGCCTATAATAGCAGGTTGTCAGTAATTTTCTTTTGTGGCCTACAGATGACTGGAAGACTCTTTTATGAAGCAGGAACCCTGATTGACTGTTTCATTCTCTTTTGGCAAGTTCAGCCGTCTCTCTGCAGTCAAAAAAATCAAAGAAAACACAATAATATGCATAATTCAGACTCTCTTCAATTTTTGCATCTTTACGTGGCTTAAATTCTTTATTAGTTTTAATATTTATTTTATAATCTTTACTCCTTTAATCTATGACTTCTGTACTTTTATATTACTTTTACTGTCACTTTAAAGACTTTGTTTTATTTTTTATAACTATTTGCTTCTTTTTGCCTACCTATACCCATTTTCTCTTTTTTTATTAAGCCTACATATATTTTTTAAAACACACTATGACTCATTCAGGGTTTTATTTCTGTATGAATTTATCTTTATTGTATATCTGTAATCCTTTTCTGACAAGGAGCATTTTAAAAAGTAAGCAGTGGGGTTGTGTCATCCATGAATGCTTGGTCTGCCTCTCGGTCTTTCAGTATGGCAGAGGTACATTTACTGCCAGCTCTAGAACTTCTGGGGGGAGCTGTGCTAACACCTCCACTCTGGGAAGCATTGTGCTGCCTGTAAACCTGTTTTGTTGTTGTTGTTGTTGTTGTTGTTGTTGTTGTTGTTGTTCTGAGTAAAACCTAAATTTGCCATGTAGCCGTTGTGTGGCCTGGAAATATCTTTGTATGTCATCAGGAATCTGCCATGTTCTACTGCCCATGCATATCTAGGGGACCTGATTCTGCCACTTGCTCTAGTGGGGAGTGCTGATCCTCGTGGCTGTGCTCTCAATTACATCCCTCTGACCTCAATGGCAGACAAGCACCTGCATTTACGTGGGTGGCAGGCCACATTGGTTGCCATCTGTAATTGGAGACTGCACATTCATTTCCTGGCCACCCAGACCCAAATAATTATATTATTGTAAAATAATATTAATTACAACACGGTTTGATCGATGGCTTAGGTATATTTCTAGCTAGCCCTTACAACTTAAATTAACACATTTCTGTTTCATACTGGTTATATTCTGGTATTTTTCTCCTTCAGCAGCTACATGATGTATGCCAGACTCTGCCTTCTTTCTCCCAGCATTCAGTTTAATTTTCCCACCTATCTCTGTTAAGCCCTTTCACAGGCCAAAGCAGATTTTATTTTAACCAATGGCAATAAAACATATTCACAGCATTCAGAAAGGAATCCCACATCATATTAATAGCATTAAGAGTTTTTAGAAAACATGACATTACCTAACAGACAAAATATAGTAACAACAGCTGCTTAGATAGTAATTATTATGCAATAACTCTCAAATGGAAAAAATTGCAGCAACTAATTTAAAGACAAATGATGAACTTTAAGAGAAGAGAGAGAACAACCAAGCACTGTGTGGGAAATGTGAAGCAAATGTACATGCACTTTTGTATTTTTATAACCTCTTCTGTTCTCCCCCTTTATTAATAAACCTCATATTAAGGTACTTATCATTTCAAAATACTTTGTTTACTCAAAAACATGTTTTTTATTTTCATCTTAGTAAGCATCAGAATTCACAAAACAAGTATTTATAGTAAAGAAAGATAAAACAGATAACAGACAAAGCATTATTGGAGCTAATCAGGCACAAAGGATAAAACAGGACAGAAAGAACAGAAGACCAAAACTAGAAGAGGTATAAAATGGCTACATCGAACCTCATTGAGAGATAGTTATCTTGAGTTCAAATATCTAAATTCACGAATTAAGAGGCAGTGTTATGTGGGGGGTGACACAGACTTGTTCCAATCTCTTAGACTGAGGCACAGAAGTCAGGAGTCCAAGGCCACCTCAGGTACTAATGATTTAATACCTCCTCCTATAACAAGAGATCTTGTCTCAAAAAGTACAAGCAAAAGGGCAGAGTGATTTATTTATTTATTTTATATTTATTATCCAATATGATATTTTATTGATTATTTGGGAGATTCGCATAATGCACCCCAATCAGATTCACTTCCCAGTCCTCTATGTCCACTCCCCACCCATGATCTCCCCCAAGGAAAAAAAAAGAAAAGCAGAAAAAAACCCCAAAACCCAAGTCCAATTTGTGTTGCCTATATACTCACTGGAGCATGGTCAAACTCCCAGTGGCCAGCTCCTTAAAGAAAACTGAGTCCTTCCCCATCCCCACCCCTGCCAGAAGCCATCAGCTGTGCAGAGCTACATTTCAGCATCCCTATCACAATCTCTAAGAGTTCTCTTCAATGAGTTCTTGTCTAGACTGTTTCTCTTTGGGGCAGGTTAGGGGTTGGGGTGGGGAAAGATTGTCATAGAAACCTTCTATGTTTTTTCCTCTGAACTGTGAGACTGTAGCAGAGACTTAACTGTTAACCAGGCAAGGTCTATCTATGTATTGCTGAGGAAAGACTTCCTGTTTAAAGGCATGCATGGACTGCTGGTGAAAGTATGGACTATGATATTCATGGAAGTGGAATCCAGGGTGAAGCATGCCTATGTCACATACTAGACTTTATAATAACAAAAACTAGAAAGGGAGACCATTGGGACCATTAAATCATGATTAAAAGATCTGTTCGCAAAAGGAAATAAAAATTATAAAACTATACAATATGTACATGTACATATCGCATAAAATATTGTATATACAAATCTCAAAACATCATATGGTCTTCCTTCAGTTTTATATAAATTTAGGCTTTAATATATTACCTAAAAGACATTTAATAATGGTAAAAAATAATTTTCATAAATTCTCTTTTCATTTTTTCTTTTACATATTTGAAATATGTCTATTATATTCTATTACATATTTAAATATGTCTATTATTGTATGATTATCTCATATAAAACAATCATTTCATTTATAGTTGTAATAAATTGTATGTTATTTAATGATAAAAATCATTATAATAATCATTCATAAGTTGTTTTATGTGGTGATGACATTCTATAGCATTGGTTACCACTATATTCTCCACATTCAAAATAAGATATGACTATATGAAGCAGTAATTAGAATATTTCCTCTTGATTTTAAATAAATTTTACATATCAGCCAATTTAGTCTTAAAATTCCCTTTCTACAAGATTATTTTGTTATTGCAGCCTTTGCCTACATTCAGGTATAGCCTCATTATTAAAAACTGAGAAATGAATCATCCATTGTGAAAGTAAATAATAAAGTAAGTTTATTTTCAAAAAAATGTTCAAGGATTGCTGTAAATGTCAGACATTTACTTGCATTGTCTAATATGTGCAGTAAACTAAAATATGGGGTGTTATAATAAATCTCTCATGGATTTATGGTAGTCCAATTAGAGTGGAGTGACCAGAGTTTTGGAAAACAATATGGCACTCTTAGATTTTTCTTGGCCTGGAGAATATTTTCTTACTATTAATATCTCCCAGTCCTGGGCAGCAAATTCCTATTGGGTTTGTTCAGATGGTCATACTGTTCTTTTCCTTTCAATGCATCTAATTCATTCAAAATATTGATGATGACGTCCTAAAGTAGTTTAATGTAATGTCTAAAGGATGACTGTCCATCGTACACAGAAGGTCTCTGAGCTTTATCAGAGCATCTTCATTCTCATTCTCACATTCAAAGTGCATCTTCAAACCATGTGCAGAAGACAGGGTCAGTATGATGGTTCATGGGATATGGGGTGGACTGGAAAATGGAAACCGAGGATGGTTAAGGTGAAAACATGGTCAGTGAAATCAGTAAGGGTCTCATGCTCTGTGTGTCTGTTTCTTGCTCTGACTTTATAGGGAAGACTAAAGGCACAAAGGACAGCAGGGACTTGCCTGAGTCACAGAAGAGTGTTAGCTGATTTGAATCCGAGGAAAAGATCTTGCTCTTTATCATCGTTTCAGTTGGGTGGCCCTAATAAATGGTGTTTCTTCCTTTTTCTTCCTTTGGCAGAAAGATCAGTTCTTAATACGCCTATACCAGTAGATGCCCAACTCTAATCATTCAGAAATCAGATTCAAGAAATGCCTCGCTAACATTGCAATCAGAGGTCAGTTCTTAAATCATTAGTATTATAGCATGTGGCATACATATTAAATAAATGTAATACAGTACAGTGGCCAGAAGGCATGAAATGCATATTACAACACTGAGATATGTAACACATTGTGTTAAAAAATAAAAGGAGTATGTGCTATATAAATATTAAATCCTAGATTACCTAACCAAATAAGTTAATAACTATCAGTAAACAAATTTTCCCAAAAGAACTTGAGAAAATGTACATCATTAAATAGATCAGTGTAGATGATGTGAGGTAACAGAACTAATATTTGAGGAGAAGAATAAAGGGAAAAGCATGTAATATAAACAACGATGCATAGATTAGTAACAGCATGCCGCAGGTTGAGAGATAAACTTTAAATATCACCTCTTGGGAAAGTCCAAAGTCTCTGCTCTGTTCCCCACTAGGCATTAACTGATCAGTGCACTTACTCAGATGAAACTCCTTTTGATTTGTAGATTTTCAGGTTTCTGTCCTGAGGTTGTCTAGGAAGAGTCAGAAAGTGCTTGGTACCCCAGTGACATTAGAATTGTGTTTGGGAGTTCCCCTTAGGGTCTGTCAGAGGGAGAGGAGACACTGACCTGGTTTTCCTGGGATACAGATGAGATCTTACTGCTCACACAGCTCAAAAGTAACTCACAGCTTCTGCACTCTTTTTGATTTGCTGTTTGGCAAAGGTAAAATACAATAGTGCTGAGAAGAGAGGAAACACAGACACTGAGTCTGCAGGCACCTCTTTAAGCTCCACTCAGGACCACTGTCAGTTGATTGACATTGTTTCATTAGCATCTGTTAAAGGAGACTCATTATCCATATGACCCATGCAGAAGAAAGAACGTTAGTTCAACTGTAATTACAAACACGGAATCCAGAGGAAATGCCCCCATGGAGCTCTGGAAAACAGCTGCGCTACCAACCAGCACATCTGATGTTATCTTCAAAGTTCTTTCACCGCTGAGTTGCATACAAAAAAGGCATTGGAATATAGTAACTATTGTAATGAATCTTCCATTTGGAACTGTGTGCCTTTCTTCACACTGGGACTGAGAAAACATATAGTGGATCAAATTTCTGAGCAGAGTGTGTGAAGAAACAACTGACAAATTGCTATTAACAGAGTAAGTAAATTGCATTTTAAAAATGGATAACTCCACAAAATCTTAGAACGGTTATGCTAAATAGTCATAGACTTACATTGTGTTTAATGAAGCTGTGGGATAACACATTTATCACAGTTAACGTGACTTTATGCTACCAGGGCCACAAATACTGTTTTCACTGTGAATTTACATGTATTTTTGAGAGTTTGTTTACTTATATCATTTATTGCAAAGGAAAGGTTTGCCCTTCAGTCATTTAGAGTTTAGAAAATGAAGATTCTGAGTTCACAGGGCTCCGAGTATTTGCGGACTGCTGAATTGCTTGAGCATTTCTTTCAGTTTCTTATGCTGTAAAATTATGGGCTTCATAGGAAATTTCAGCTCTCTCGTGGTTTAAATCTCTGTGACTTATACTTGCCTGAAAATAAATTGACCGAGCCTGTGTATACATACCAAGCCTGTGGAATGCTGGAGGGATATGTGATGGTAAATGTCTAACTTGTGACAACAGGACTTTCCTAACAACACTATCCAAGTAAATGTCTAACTTGTGATAATAAGACTTTCCTAACAACACTGTACATGTCCAAAGAACAAGTACCAGTTGTAGGTTTTCTAGAATTCAGAGGGCAACAACTGCATATGAGTCAATGGGAGGGCTATTACAAATAGAAGTAGAATGAGAATCCTTTGTCTACTCCATGTGTTGGCTATTCGAGCTACTCACTGTATCATATGAAGGAATATGGAAGTTGCATGAAGTGTTTAATATTACTAAGACATATTAATATATTTCACTCCATGTAAAGCCTAATGTGTTTCTCAAATGTGTAGTCTACCCATTGACACTGTATTTATGAAGTGCAAAAAGTTCCCCCAATGCCAAGAGGTCAGCCTTCAAGTAATAGGAACTTCTGTTTCCACTTGGCTCTGGAAAGTCCTCTGGCTGGACCAGCAAGAAGGGTAGTTCTGCTTCTGCTAAAGCTCTCACGAGCCTACTTCAGTCTTTACCTTCTGTATGGATGCTGCCACGTCAGATATCATTCAGCCAACAGGCACAGGAGGCAGGAATTTGGTGGTTGAAATAGTCTGTAGTGATGTTACCCTTTACCCTTTTCCCTCCACAGAACCCTGGATTTCCTGCTTCACCCTCTCACTTCTGTTCAAGGATGCAAGGCCAGGTGTTAGAACTTGACCAGTGTTCTTCTGGCTGTTTCTCTTGCCTCTCTGTTGGAATGCTGATTATTGCTCTTATTTTTTTGAAATGGAGCCAGCTCATCAACCCCGTTTTGAGACTCAATTTACATGCTCTTTGTAAATGCCCTCAGCCATCTTTGAACTACGTGCCTCTCAGAAGTGAAATGGAACAGGATGCTTGGAAAGAAATAGCGAAATGAAGAAAATAAATGGTTTCAACAAAATATGCTGCAGTGGAGAGATAAGGAAATACGTGGAAAAATATTCTGCCAGTCAAGTCGTCTACCTACAGCCTTTAAACAGAATTCTATAGGGAAAAAGAAAAGCAGAATGAACATGCAGAGAAGAACTGCCAAATATGTGTGTTGTGCTCTCCAGGAAATGGAAAGCTCTTGTTAGGGTAAGATAGAAATATTACTGTGAAGCTGGGAGCAGAGATACTGTTGAAAGAGAACCATGGGAAGCTGGAAGCCTAACCACTGCAGCCCAGCAGCTCCCTTTATGTGGATGTGGGGAAGTTTGCTGGGGCCTGGGTCCTGGAGTTCTCATCTTGGTGGGCAACCTCCCAAAGGCTGGAGGTGGAAAAAGACTGAAGCTCCTTCTATGCTGCACGTTTAGATCTTGTTTTCATTATTGCTGCACTTGCAGAGAACAGAGTGTAGTGGGTGGAGTGATACCGAGAGAGCAAGCAGTGATCACCATAGGTCAGGACAACTGATCCAGACCAGTTATTTGGCTCATTTTCAGCGGCAAATGCATTTCCTGCAACAAAACGTTACAAGAGTTCTCAGGAAGTATTGAGAAAAGGTTGAGGGAATGCTTAGTTCTAATGAGGAAAATGACTTTCACATTATGAGAGAGTAAACAAGAGGTAATTTGGTTGTAAATTCATTACGAATGGGAATGAATGGGCAAGCCCATTCCCAAGTCTGTCTTACAGTTATACTAAAAACAACGATAATAGTCAGTAGTCATAGTTGATATTCTACTACTTTAACTGTAACTGAATTCTGACACAGATCTACAGGTTTGGTAATTGTTCACCTCTTTTAAACACAGTAAATTCTAAACTTTGTGATGGAGCCAGCTTTCAAATCCACATGTATGCCTGCATGCTTACTTCATAACCACCATGTAACAGAGAATGCTTTTATGCATTTCCTTATGATCGAGATATTTGAACCCATTGTTTTGACCTCAAAGTGAGATGTCCCCATATGCTCATGTATTTAAACACTTGGTCTCCAGCTCCTGCTGGTCATTCAGATAGTTATGAATCCTTTAGGAGATGGGTCTGGCCAGATGGCATGGTTTACTAGCCTTGATATTTTAGATATTTAGATATTTTAGAGTCTGACTCTGCTCCCTATCTGCTCTCTACTTTGTGACTTTGGCAGTAACGTGACCAGTTGTTTCACATTCTGTCTTCCCTGTTGTGAAGGAAGTTGTGATGTCTTCCCTGTTATTCTAATGAATCAAAATAATCTCTGTGTTCCTTGAGTTGCTTTTTATCAATATTTAGTCACAGCAACAAGAAAGCAACTAATACACTTACACACACACATTAAGAAATGCTAGTGGGAAAACATGCATTGCAATCCCCCGTTCTAGAAGAATGACAGAGATTGAAAGCTTAGAAGTAACTGAATAATAATTTTCACTGAAAGATTTTTCTATTTATAGAACAGGACACTGTGATGGTTGCAGATCACCTGTTCCAGTTTTATGCAAAGAACAAAACTCAAAGCTGTGAAATTTTTTTGAGTTGCATATATGAGAATTATCCTCATACTTGGCCATGCTTTACATTTCTCAGTGGACTTCAAAAATGTCCAGATACCTGGGTCTTACTCCAGAGATTGATTTCAAGTAGTGCTGGCTGTGGCCTAAACATTTGGTGCAGCAGAGGAGCCTAATGTTGGTATCTGCTGCAATAATCTATAAAAAGTGCTTGACAGGAAAGAAGTATAGTTCTGAAGCCCAGACATGTGTGAAGGAGTCAAGCTGATGTGCACATAAATATATCAGCAGTGACTCATAGCAATCAGCATGTAGTGACCCCTTGCAACCTTATATGCATCTTAATACTGATGACAGGTCATATGAGAGGTTTTTCTCCAAATCATGAGACATTGCATAGAAACTTGGTAGCATTTTTATGCAGTTTATTGCCTTCATTGATAACCTCTATGAATATTAAATTATATATGTTGCCTAGCCATCCATCATTAGCTAACTGTATAACAATTTATATTGTTTTCTTGGGCAAAAGAGCATCCAAATTGTCTTTCATAATGTTACATTTGAGGGAAAAGTACAAAATAAGAAGACACGAAAAGATAAAGAATACCTTAATAGAATTGTTCTTCATCTCTTCCGTGAAAAATCACAAAGACCCTTCTAAACCTTCTTTGCCCTCAGTGCCCTCGTCTTTCCACACCTTGTCCACTTCCCTCAGTCTTGGTGACTGAAACATTCACTGGAAAACTTATTGCCTTTGACCTCACATTTAATTTGATAACACGATAGTCATGTTGGACATAACTCTAGGAAGCTCAAACTGTGAATCTTTCTGTCTTTGTCTTTCTATGAGCTATCATGGTAACCCCTGACAGGCCCAAACTCTGCTTTCCTAAAATTAGCCAGTTTTCCCTTTGTTCACTTATAATTATTGTTATGTGAAGATTTTAGGTTCATGTTTGCCAAGAGTTATTGTTGCTGATCAATGATATGCGATCAATTTCTTCACCCACTGATATCACTCACCAATGCAATAATGCTCTCTACGAGTAACTGAAGATACTTTGGCTGCATCCTTCTTAGTCTCTTTTGCTGTCATTATGATTAAAAAAAAAACAATTTAAGGAAGTAAATGCTATTTCATCTCACAGTCCAAGGGCCTGGTGTGTCATGGCAGCAAGGCAGCAGAGCTGTAAAACATTTGGTCATGTTGTCCCCATTATTAGGAACCAGGGTGATGAAGAGAGATGAATGATTGCATGTGCTCAGTCAGCTTTCTCCTTTTTATACAGTTCAAGACCCCGACCCAGGAGGTGATGTCACATGCTTTTAGTAAGGGTCATTCTTTCTGAGTTAACTTAAGATGAACAGTTCATCAACATGCCCAGAGTTGATACAATCCTCTCACTGTTGTGCCTGAAGGCTCTCTCATAGCTGATTCCAGATGCTGTCAATCTGACAATGAATGTCAACTATCATAACGCCATCTTCAGTGGTCCAGAAACATTTATAAATGACTGAGTTTTCTCATTGTATATTAGTCATGTGAAGCTCATAACTAGCTTGTTTTATACTTTCTTTCTTAAGAGGTGATAATCTAGCCAGGCAGTGGTCGCACATGTCTTTAATCCCAGCTCTTGAGAGGCAGAGGCAGGTGGATCTCTGTGAGTTCGAGGCCAGCCTGGTCTACAAGAGCTAGTTTCAGGACAGGCTACAAAGCTACAGAGAAACCTTGTCTTGAAAACAAACAAACAAACAAAAGAGATGATAATTGAATGGCCATATAATGTTGGTGCTGACAATAGAGAAACAAGTTTTTGATTATGAGGTATATTTATTTTCTTTTAAAAATAATACTTTTTAATGACATCAAAGATTTTTAACATTTTGCTATTATTTACAGAACAAAATCTTTCCATAATATTTTATGTGTGTATGGGTATGTGTGTTATTTTGTGATTTTAATCTTCCTAAAAAGTCATAAAATTAATGTTATTATAATCTTTAGGTCATAGACAGGGAAAACAAGAGCATGACTAAAAATCAATGAAGATAAGTTTAAGTTCCTATAGTTCGACTCCAGGAAGTGGGCTCTTTACTATTAATCTTACTAATTTGCACACATAGTGACACCCTAATTAATGCTATGCTTCAGATTTTTTAATTTTTACACATTTATTTTTGTCTAGCAAAATTCTACTTCTGACATTATTGGTTCCATTAGTTCATAGCTTGGTTCCCTCAGCTGAGAGTTTCTTGCTAGGTGGAGGTTTCAGCATCTTGAAACTTAGAAGTAAGGTTTCTTTGTTTGTTATTATTATTATTTTTTATTTTTCCATTCAAAAATTTACACTTCCTTCCCTCCTCCCATTCCCCTCCCCACTCCCCCATTTCTCCTCTTCCCCCCCTCCAGTCTTAAGAGATGGCAGGTTACCCTGTCCTGTGGGAAATCCAAGGCCCTCTCCCCTCCATCCAGGTCTAGGAAGGTGTGCATCCAAATACACTAGGGTCCCAAAAAGCCAGTACATGAAGTAAAATCAAGTCCCGGTGCCATTATCAATGGCTTCTCAGTCAGCCCCCATTGTCAGCCACATTCAGAGAGTCTGGTTTGATCACATGCTGGTTCAGTCCTGGTCCAGTTGGATTTGGTGAGCTCCCATTAGATCAGGCACACTGTCTCAGTGGCTGGACCAACCCCTCACAGTCCTGATTTCCTTGCTCGTCTTCTCCCTCCTTCTGCTCTTCAACTGGACCCTGGGAGCTCATCCAGTGCTCTGATGTGGGTCTCTATCTCTATCTCCATCCATTGCCAGAAGAAGGTTATTTTTTTTTTTTTTTTAGTTCTGAAACAGTCTATGTACAACCACATTCTTCTGATGCAATCTGTTTCTTTTGGAGCTCTGCTCCCTGCTGAATTCTTCTCTCCCCAGCAGAAGTTTCCAAATAGAAAAATGTCTCTAGAACTATTTCCATCTCACATTTCCTCATTTCTTAGTATAGCTACTCAAAATTTGACATTTTTATGATTGCCTCTTTAGAAATAAAAATTGAGTTATTATATTCTTTCAACTTGCTTTGCAACAAAGTGATTAGAATGAAACTACTGTGAATATATTTATGGAAAGTTTTTAAAAATTCAGACTAGTTCTTATATACTATTGAGATTATCCTTCCCCAAAAGGAAACATAATTGGTTACAGTTGATTGCTACCTGGATATGATGTGTGCATTTGAGGGAAATGATGTCACTCTATTAACTACAGATTTTTATTGACTTACTTTAGCTGGATATGGAAATTGCTTTTCAGGTACTGCTGTAAATCCACTGGGGTTCATTACAGAGTTTTACAACTAGTCAACATCTCCAGTTACATATGGAATGTGCCCCAGTTTCTCTTCCTTTTCTGCCTACTGTGTGACACTACTTCAAGCATAACACCAGCCTGAACAGGGGTAAAGCTCACATTGCACTGGGTATGGATATAAGATGCACTTGTCCAGACTGCATGCAAAACCTCTCTCCCAGAAGGCTGGCTCTGTGTAGGTTTCTTTACAGATAGGGATTACCTTTATCAAACTGTTTTCTTATTCACCTTAGTCTGGAGGCAGCAATATTTTGTTGAGTTTATTAAAAACAACAACCTTGCCATCCATCCCCTCACCAGTTGTATTTCCTAGCTATTGTAAAGAGAGCAATGATAACACGTGAACAAGGATCTCTGTGGTAGGAGTCTCTTGTCTATATACTCAGAAGGGGTTGGTATAGCTGGATTCTGTGAGAGTTCTATCTATAGCTTGAGGAACATCTGCACTAATTTTCATAGGGGCTGAACCAGTTTGCACTTGAATCAGCAGTGAATAAGTATTCTCTCTTTCTCCCATACCTGTCAACATTTATTGTCATTTAATTATCTGATTTTTGGTCATTCTGCCTGGGGTAAAATGCAACCTCAAAGTACTTTAATTTGCATTTCTACTGATGTCAGTCTTTTAAAAATATTTTCTAGCCATTTTATTTAATCTTTTGAGAAATCTCTGCTTAATTTTATTTATTTATTTATTTATTTATTTATTTAAAGATTTCTGCCTCCTCCCCGCCACCACCTCCCATTTCCCTCCCCCTCCCCCGATCAAGTCTCCCTCCCTGGTCAGCCCAAAGAGCAATCAGGGTTCCCTGCCCTGTGGGAAGTCCAAGGATCAACCACCTCCATCCAGGACTAGTAAGGTGAGCATCCAAACTGCTTGGGCTCCCACCAAGCCAGTACGTGCATCATTTTTAAATGGGTTTATTTGTGCTCTTGAGGTTTACTTTTTAAAACTCATTGTGTAGTATAGAGACTATCCCGTTGTCAATGGATAGCTGGTAAAAAATTTTTCTCTTTTTATAGGCTGTTTCTTCATTTCAGTTGTGGTGTCCTTTGCTGTACAGGGGGACTTAGTTTCATGAGGTCCCATTTACCAACTGCTGTTCTTAGTGTCTGTGCTCCTGTGGTTATCTATAGAATGCTTTTACCTGGGCCAACAAGTTCAAGCATATTCTCTATTTACTCTTTTATGAGACTCAGTGTATCGGGATGTACAAAGAGATCCTTAGTCTATTTGGAGTTAATTTTTGTGCTGGGTGAGAGATGAGAATCTAGGGGTATTCATAAGCCCAAAGGAGATATCGTTATCATAGCCCCCCCCTTCCTGAGACTCAGGGATCATCACAGAAGAGGGAACAGAAAGCTTATGAGGGCTGGAAGAAGTGGATAGTTACAAGAAGTCAGTGTTTTCTGTACACAACAGGCAGCTGCACATATGAACTCATAAGGGTCAAGACAGCTTGCACAAGACCTGTGATCCCTCAAGAATGTAAAAATTTATGCCCGGATACTGGAGGTAGGTGGGGGACACAAAGTCCCACCCTTGGCTGAGAAGCTATTGGCAATTGATAGCTTCCAGGAGAGGAGAGGGAAAGTCAGTTTTTTTTTTTTTTTTTAAAGTATGTGGTTCCAGATTGATTAATTAGGTTCCATTTTGGAAAGTCACACTCATGAGCATATAGGCAGCACAAATTGGGCTTGATGTTTTAATTTTAAATGAGAGAGGCTTTTTTTTTCTCTCCCCAAAGAGTATAATATAGATGCCAACAAAAATAAGGTCACTCCATTGAGAAAATATGTATTAACACAACATGACAATCCATGTACATATTGACCACTTTTGATGCTCTCTTTTCCCTTTGAAGTTTATTATTTCATTTATTTTTTGAGATTTTCATCTATAAGTGCTATATTTATATCTCCCCACCCTTTCCTTCCTTCACCTCCTCCTGTGTCCTCCCTAATCCTCAAAATCATTGCGTCTTATTCTTTAATTATTTTTGTTACGTACACATTTATAAATACAAAATTCTGAGTTCATTTATTGTTTCTCATATGTGTTTAGAGCTGCCTTTTTGAGACTGGATAATGTATCAGGTAGCTGGTATCTGAAGAAGACCCTCCCTCCCTCCAATCTTTAATTGCCTAAAGTTTATTATTTAGGATTGAAGTCCTGTGAGCACTGTCCTATTTATTTTGGCATGTTACTTGATGGTGTCATTTTTTAGGTCTTGTTTAAGTGAAATTTTCCAGGTGCCTCTTCCGTGTCATATAGAGCAAACACTATCTTGAAGCAAGCATTCTGGTTCTTTGGCTTTTACAATTTTTCTGTTCTGTCTTTCTAAATATGTTCCTCCAAGTCTTAGATGTAGGCACTGTGTTGTAAATACACTAACCAGTGCTAGGCCATCCACGGCCAGTTGTTCTCTGAATTTTGATCACCTGTGGCTTTTTTTTAAAAAATAGATTCCATATGTTGCAAGAAGGAGCTTGCCTTCTTTCCTTCCTTTCATTGTTTTTTTTTGTTTTTCTTTTTTTCTTTTCAGCATAATTATGTGAGTTTATCAAGAAAACACAATAGAATTGCTTTGAATCTTACAAGATTTTGAGAATGAGGTTTTCTCTAAAACCATTTTGAGTTTTGCTTCCATGTTAAAACAAGATCTATCTGGAAACACATAGCCTATCTGGAACATCTAGGTTGGTATATAACTCTGCTCAACTCATGACCCTTATGCCTGTGATTCATAGGTGCTGAGATTAGAGGTGTGCACAACCATGCCTGGTGCATACGTCCACTTTCTCAGCAGTTTATAGTAGCTATAGTAAGATACAAAGATAGATTTCAAAATTTTAAACTATTTTGGAGTCTGTAAGGCATCAATAGATATGACTTAATATTAGTTCATTGTCCAATCTTTGTATTTATTCTTTTTTCTTTTATTTAAAATATATTTTTTCATATATTTTTATTATGGTTTCTCCTCTTCCAACTCTTCCCAGTTCCTCAGCAGCTCCCCTTCCATTCTGATCCACATCCTTCTGTCTCTCATTAATAAACAAATAGGCATCAAAGAAATAATAAAATAAAATAAATCAAACGAATTGAAATAGGACAAATACAACAGTAGGAAAATAGCCAAAGAGAAAGCACAAGAAACTCATAAAAATGTAAAGACACACATGTTCACACACAGTGTATTCCCATAAAAACATAAAACTGGAAGCCATATTATGTACACAAAGGACTTGTAAGGTTAAAGAAAATGTTCTGATACAGCACTATGAGACAAAGAACCTCTAAGGATGCCACTGAGTTTATTTTGTGTTGGCTCTCTACTGCTAGGTATGAGGCTTACCCTCAAGATTGTTGAGCATTGAAGGAGAAGGGAGAGGCAGGGAGGGGAGCAGAGAAAAATCTAGAGCTCAATAAAAAAAATCAATAAAAGATTGTTTTGTATCCCCAGTGAGACTCCCTTGGAGAAAACTAAGCATTCTTTTGAAAGTGGTTATCATTTGGAGCCAGTTTTTAGGTTTAGGGATGGGGACTTGTATTTTACCCCATCTGGTGAAAACCTATGCAAGTCTTGTGTGTGCTTGTATTCTCTGTGAATTCACATGTGCTTTGGTATCTTCCATCCCCCTTCCTCTTACACTCTTTATGTCTCCTCTTTTATATAGTCCCCTGTGTCCTGAAGGAGGGATTTGATATTGGCATCCCATTTAGGGATGAGTATTTCTGCACATTGTCTGGCTATGGATCTCTCTATTTGTTCCCATCTGCTGCAGGAAAAAGCTTCTCTGATGTTAACTGAGCAATACACTGATTTATGAGTACAGAAGAATGTCGTTAGGAGTCATTGTGTTGCTACATTATTTTAGGAGAATAATAGTATTTGGTTTTCTGCTAGGTCACTGAACTATCTAGTCTTAGGTTCTGGCCTACCTGAGCAGTGTCAGGCATGGGTTTCAGCTTATGGAGTAGACTTTAAGTCAAATCATAACTTGCTTGGTTACTCCTACAGTTATGCCAGTGTATCATGCAAGGTAGTCACCATTGTATACCAAAGGATTTTTGGCTAGGTTGATGTTTACTTTTCCTCTTTGGTAGTGTGTGTAGTACCTTCTAGCACCATGAGTAGTCCATAGGAATAAAAGCTCTAGGTAGATACCATCTCAATTTCTCTGTGTTCAATGAATTGTGTAGGCACTGTCATTAGTAATAGGGTCTTGCTGTCATTTTGTGGAGAACTACCAATTTTCATGTCAATATCCTGGTTTGTTTGGGGGGTTCCAGTTGAACCGCTTTGGCTAAGAACTTGATTAGATGTAATCCATTTCCAGTACTGGAAGCTTCGTTTGGTAATGAGAGATGTCCAACTGGAGTTCTTTCTCTCCGCTTAGTTGGCAGTTCATTTACATTGACTTTTTTTTTATTGTTTTTTTTTTTTTTTGGTTTTTTTTGAGACAGGGTTTCTCTGTGGTTTTTGGAGCCTGTCCTGGAACTAGCTCTTGTAGACCAGGCTGGTCTCGAACTCACAGAGATCCGCCTGCCTCTGCCTCCCGAGTGCTGGGATTAAAGGCGTGCGCCACCACCGCCCGGCCGACTTTTTTTTTTACATTGACTTTTAATATGCATATATTTTAGGAAGCTTCTACTGTATTAGGTTTTCTTAGGACCCCTCAAATAGTCTGTAGCTGTATCAAAGAGTTCCACAATAGTCCAGAATGGTGTATAACAAAGGTTTATTTATTTGGGGATAAACTCACAGTAAGGGTAATGATCCACAGTTCTCTGTGTGTGCTGGGAACTGGAACTGATTCCAGCAGAAAAAGGGGCCACGCATGCTTCTCATCTGCATTTATA
The DNA here is from genome assembly GCF_000317375.1 of Microtus ochrogaster. NCBI lineage: Eukaryota > Metazoa > Chordata > Mammalia > Rodentia > Cricetidae > Microtus > Microtus ochrogaster. Next base: position 3,006,924 of record NW_004949110.1, read on the forward strand.
GTACATAATACGATGACCAAAGTGTGCCAGCATCTTAAAGGCTGTTGGCTGAACAAGTTTCCACAGCAATAGTTCTTAGTTTTAGCTGCTCCTCCCCATAGTCCCTTTGTTGGCCACTTCTTTCTTCCCCTCCCTGATTCTTTGGTTCTAGTCCCCACTTCCCACCCATCATGAGGCTTGAGAGCTATACTTTTCTGTGGATATAAGGAGAAGTAATTGAAATACAGTTAAATTATACAGTTAGGAAAGTGTCACTAGTACCTAAGTGGAGAAGATGTGAGTCAGACTCTTTTAACATAGGAAGACACAAAGTTATGGTCATGGGGGAAGAAATAAGGCTTTTCAAATGCTCTGGTTCTTGAGGTCAATGTAGCCCCTCTTTCACTGGCTTGTATAAGTAAGTTGGCTACTTTTATGAATGTATCAGAAAATGAAGAGATATGGTTCTAATAGCCTTGGGTCTTACATATATCTAAAATGAAGAAAAATGACTTTAATAGCCTTTTGTTTTACACTGTTAGGTTTATTGTTTCTAGAGAAACACAAACAATGTACTTTTCTTTCCTCACATGGCACTCACACAAAGTCCTTTATGGAGATATCTATCTCCATACCGACAGTCTAGTGGTCACTGGATGAGTCCTCTAACTCAGTTTAACTTCAGTCCCATGTGATACACTGGGGAAACAGAAAGGGTACCCTGAGAACAAATCCCCATCTTTTGGAGGATCTTCCTCTGATAATTCAGGCATTTTAAAGAAAGAAACCCTAAACTGAGGCTTTTCTTGCTTTTCAAAGCCAGTACTTAGAAACATATTTTCCCAGGGTCAGCATGCAGAGACTGACATAGCTGTGGTCCAAGCAGACAAGGTTACATCTTAGGAAAGCAAGAGAAGCTGGCAACATTGTCCATGTGGTGTTACTAAGTGGGTGTGACGGATACAAGACAAAGGGAGTCGTACACAGTAGTTAAGGACAGGCGATATGTGGCCAGATTGGAACTCTGGCAGAGGGGTTTTGAAAAGCCATTGCATAAAGGTGTGAAAGTGGAATCCAAGTTTCAGTGGGGAGCCCAAAATATTGGAGATAGTAGAATAACAAGCCATCTGCCATGGAAGGCCATGGGCATAGAATGCTTCCAACCTAAGAGAGAAGATATGTTACAGGAGGCTGCACGGATGAAGGACTTGATCTAGCAAAGACTTTAGGCGCCCCATTGATTATGTTATGTGCCCCAAATGCTGGACCTAAAACTAGATGCAGGATTTGATGTTTGTCTTACTTAACTACAGTTCTACTTGGATTTTCCCAGATTCTTCCCTTTTGGAATAAGAGTGTTTAACCTGTACTATTATATGTTGGAAGTACATAACCTGAATTTCATTTTATAGGGGTTCATATTTGAAAAAGTTGGGATGACAGAAGTAGGTACCAGGAACTGAGGGATTGCTGTGACAGGCATGACTATGTTGTTTTGGGGAAAAATAGGGATAACTTTGGGACTTCAGACAAGAAGAGTGGTTGAACTCTGAAGGCAGGGATAAATGAAAAATTCTGCTTTTATGAACTTGGAAGACAGTAGTATAGAGAGCGGTATGGACTGTATCAGTCCAGACCAAGAGGCTTCAGAGGGGAGGAATATTAGACACAATTCTTGAGATATTTTGGCAAAGAATGTGGCTGCTCTTGTCCAAAAAAATCTGCCTCAAGCTGACTTGGAGAGTTTTGGATTAATGTTATTAGTAGAGAAGATTTCAAGACAGCCCCTTGTTAACTGTGTCATGTGGTTATTAGTGATCACTCTTATGCAGATCTATAACGAAAAGGAGCAAGCAAGCAAAGAGAAGTAAAGGAAAACCAAGAAGTGTATGTTGGAGCCAACTCCCTTTTCCAAGGAGACAAAAGTTTAAATATAGACCTATTTCAAAAGAGAATAAAGGGAGTGATGCCCTCAGAGCAAGACCATACCCAACTAAGTTTCCAACTTGTACAAAGCAAGGCTCATTCTGAACACTTTTTCATAGATGAGACGTTTTTGATTATGCCATCAACAACTCAATCAAAGTTTATGCAAATGTAAGTCATGGTGAGAGCCAGATTTCAGCCTAAGCAAGCAGAATTTGGTAAGTTTAGCCACATGATTCTGACTTCAAAATCAATAATAACGTAATGAGATTGTATAATCTTCCTCATTGTTAAGGAAAGCCATAAAGGGCAGGTATGTGACAGGGTAGTGCCTGCATGGAGACCAGAGAGGCCATCAAGAGAAGCTGTAAAGGTGAATCCTTTATTGTGTTGGAGTCCTAAGATGATGGGGATTGCAGAGCCAGCTGATATCTGCCAAAGTAAGGTGCAGGTGATATATAGTACCAGCCCGAGAGAGAAATGAGTTGCAATCAATAAGCCTAGAAGGAGTGGGAGAACCAAAGAGCCATCTAAGTCAGGATTTGGAGTTTGCTTGTTGGGTTTTAGTATGGCTTTTGTAGTGTATTTCCTCACTATGCCTTCCTCCTCTCACTTGCAATGCTAATATATATTTTGTGCCATTTTATTTTGGAAATAAGTGGTTTGATTTTGATTTCACAGTGGGTTAAAGTTAAGAGGTTTACTTGAACCTGAGAGACTTTGGACTTTTAAACAGTATTGAGACTGTGAAGGACCATGGGGACTTGTGAAGATGAACTGAAAGAATTTTGCATTATGATATGGCTATACGTCTATCGGGTCCAGGGAGGGATTGTGGAGTTATGGAAGAGAATGCACCTCATAGGCTCAAATATTTGCACATTCAATTACCAGTTGGTGGAACTGTTTAGGAAGTTCTTAGAGGAGTTATGTCACTGAGGATATCCCTTGACATACCAGACCTGTCTTTCTGTCTCTGTCTCTCGTTCCCTCTTTCTCTCTGTGTGTCCTGTCTTTGCACTGAGGTATAAACACTCAGCTAATTGTTCCAGTGCCCTGTCTGCTGCCACACTTCCTGCTATGATGATCATGGACTAATCTTATGAAACCATAAATAAGCTCCTAATTAAATGCTTAGAGGGGGGGAGTTGTAATGACTGATGTACTTATTAGAAGTCCATGTGAAAACACAAAATGACACAGAAATGGGAAAAGATTTCATGTGATGGTTCAGAGCAGACTGGAGTGATGTAACCACAATTAAGAAAAGTCAAGCACAGATGGAAATACAAGATGGAATCTTTGCTAGAAGCAAGAAGACTCAGACTTTGAGAGAGAGGGGGGAGAGAAAGAGAGAGAGAGAGAGAGAGAGAGAGAGAGAGAGAGAGAGAGAGAGAGAGAATGGCTATGTTAATACCTTTATTTCAGACTTCTCATTTCTTGAACAGTGAAGAAAATATGGTTCTGTCCTTTTTACTCAACAAACATGACACACTTTATTAAGGAGGCTTTAGGAAGCAATGCACAGCTAGCAAGGTCCTGGGACACAGAGAGCCTCTACAGCTACTTAGAGCACCAGGGATACTGAATTTAAGATTTCAGATGTGATCTGGTTCGGGCTTGAAATCAAATCAGATACCTTCCTCCACACAAAGTTCATTTATGCCTTTAAGGAGAATGTATTCATATGCTTTCGGCTTTCTAGGATTTACAGACTTGGAAAGATAGTTCAAAGATTAGTGACACAGATCAGTATGGCTTGACATAACCCCGAGGTGTGGTAGTTAACACAGGATGCCTAGAAATTTTGATCTTCTGGTCTTTTCTTTTTCATTTCATTATTAAAATTTGACCTGTACTGAAAATATAATTAATAATAAGTTGTTAATTGAAAGAAACTGCAATTAAGTGTGTGACCTTTTTGTTTCATTCTGTGATTTTTAGGTCCACTGTATTTATTTGGTTATATACTTTTTAAAATTTAGTTGCATATAGTAACAATTATCTTACTAAAATTTCTTTCTCCACAGATGTGTAATGACCTTCAATTTCATAACAGAATCTACTCAAGATTCAAAATTATATCTTCCTTGCTTCCTCAGACCTATGATCAGTCTTACCACACTACTGCTCCTTCATCCTGGACATTTTTTCAGTCTTATAAGAAAGAATGGCCCTCTGTAAATCTTCATTTACCTCATGCCCTGTATTTGTCTCTCTCTTCTCTCTGTCCAGAATTTGCTCAGTCTTCAGCGGAACATTTTTACTCATGGAATTATGAATGCTCCCACTTCATCTTACATCTCTTTTACTGAAATTCCATTGCATTTGAATCATCCACTCCATTAAGCCTTTGATGATCTCTTCCCCATATGTCAACACTCACTGGTAGCAGCAGAACTTTCTGTGTTTTCCAGCACAATACGTTAAAAAAGGAACTGGATAGTCTTTAAGAGGAACAGAGTTTCCCCTTGTCTGTACCTCTCACTCTACTCTGCTGGTATTCATCTGTGCACCTGTATGTCATGTCCCCATATCTAGATGCCTTTGGCACCGCATTACAGAGAGAACATGAGCTTCTGCTCTCAAGAGCTTTGTTCTGTACGATATTGACACCCTGTCTGCAGTCCCTAGCACAGCTGCCTGTGTAGGTGTTGATACATATGGATCTAATCTTTTTATAAGTGAATCAGAAATAAACCTCTTGGTTATGTGAAACCAATTAAAATAATAGCAGGAATTCACATTTATGTACTTTGGGTGCTGTAATCTTTTGTGTATATATTTCCTTATTAAATTCTCATGGTTATGATAAGATAATTATTATTTATTCGAGGAAGCTGAGTCCCAGAGAAGCTAAATGCATGGATGAAATTATCCATTTCATATAGCTTGGGCATTATTGTTTTCACATCATGGGAAGACATACTAGTCAATGTAATTCACATATGTGCTTGGTTCCCAGCACAAAGGAGAAAGGGTTTTTGGAAAACGCTGCAGGCAGTTTGAATGAACATTTTCCTACACTGCAGTGAAAGTAGGAAAATTTCTAGTTAGCTTTGCAAATTGCCTGGAAGCACTTTATCTGGAAATATATCATTTGATTTATAAAATTATCCTCACCTCTGACCATATTCATCAGTTTATCTCTTTCCCAGTTGCTCATCTCAGCCTTTTCTCCTATCTTTACCTTTTACAATGAAAATGAATACACACACTCTCTATATAGAGAAGCTTCGTGCAAAAAATTTTTATTTTTATAAAGAAAAGACCAGATACATATATTACATTTCTATTAATTCCACTGCCAGATGTTTTCAGATCTACACTATACTTACAAATATCTTTATTGCAAATTATAAAATTTCTGTTATGCCAGATCTAAATCAGTTATTTTTATAAATTACTTAAAAAAAGTTGAAATAGATCATAATGTCACAAAAATGTGCTATTACTTTGTGCAGTTTTATTAAAGATCAATGACCAAACTGACACTGAAGTTGTCAGAAAGTTAGAAAGCCTAGTTATCATAAAACAGAAATAAGCTGAACTGTCCCTGGCTCTAAGTTGATATTATCTATGTAGTTTCACGTATGGAATCAAGCTTTACTTAGTCATAGGCACAAGAAGAAACTTTCACCAAATTGAATTTTCTTAACTGAAACAGAAACTTACTGGGGACCACATTTTGATCGTGGATGCTGGTACTCCCCAGTCTAAAGTATCTCTCTAACTTCTTACACAGATGGCGTGCAGTCCTTCATGTGCGTGATACACAGATGGTGTGTTATGCTCCGCATGACTGATACATAGAGTGCTGACCCCATGCGACCTAAGGCTGTGAGATTGAGGACCACTTTCCACTTAGCTTCAGGAGCTCTAGATGCAAACAGTCTACTGTTGGTTGAGTACTACTGAACATGAAGACTGCCCTAGAGGGTGGTTGATCAAACCAGTATCACTCCATTGAAGTAAACTGATTTTTCTTAGCAGGTATCAGTTGTAGGTAGTTTCTTGGGTAGAAGTGGGACTTTATGTCCACTTCTCTTTTTCTGTGCTTGGATTTTTCGGCAGATTGTATGCATGCTGCCACAGACTCTGTATGTTCATAGATGCATCAGGCCTATTTGGTCTGGAAATGCTGTTTCCTTGAAGTTGTCCACTGTCTCAGGCTCTCACAGTCTTTCTGCCTCCTCTTCAGCATAGATGTATGAGTCTTGAGGGGAGGGGTAAGATAAACATTTCGCAGAGATCAGGGTACTCCAAACCTCCCACACTCTACACATTGTCCAGTAGTGGATATCTACGTTAATTACAATCTAGTACAAGAAGAAGCTTCTCACATGGTCATTGAGTCATACAATGACCTATAGGTATCAATATAATTTTTGAAGTTGTTTCATTGCTACATTCATTTAATAGGAAAATGAAAGTAGGTTTTCTACAAGCCTATCTATAGGTGTCAGAGGAATGCAAAATAAAACTATGTTGAGATTTCATAAAAACCTAATCAAAATGGTCAAAATTAACAAAACAAATGCCAACAAGGAGTCAGGGAAAATGGCAATTTTTTTTTTTTTTTTTTTTTTGCTGGTGGGAATGCAAACTGGTGCATCCATGATGGAAATAACTGTAGATGTTTCTCAAGAAACTGAAAAGAGATCTGCCATAAGATTTAGCTATATCTCTCTTGAACATATACCCGAAGGGCTCTATGTCTAACTACAGAGCTGTTCATTCACCCTGTTTAATGCCACTCTATTCATATAGTCAAATATTGGCTAGAAACAGTCAAGATACCCATCAACTGATGAATTGCTAATGAACATGTGGTACATTTAGGCAGTAGAATATTATCCAGCTGTTAAAAAAAATTTGCAAGTAAATGGATAGAGGTAGAAATCACCTGGAATGAGATAACTTAGACCCAGAGCAAAACATTGCATGTTTTATTTTTATGTGGATGTTAGTTTTTATTTTTTAGATGTGTGTTTCATTTAGAATATCCATAGAGGTTAGGTAGCTGGCAAGGGACCAAGGGGAAGTGTAGAATCTTCCAAGAAAGGGGAAATAAGGTATAGTGTTAAAAGCAGACACAGAGAAAATGAACAGGAGTATTAAAGGAAGAGGGGACTAGAAGGCAGGGGAGAAGAGAGAGTATGAAGAGACATAACTCTTCCCTGTTTTTGATAAGATGCTCTTTTATAGCACTTGTACGGATCTCAAAAAGCTAAGACACTGTGTTGCATTGATAGAAAAAGAGGAGGACAATTAACAATAAGTAACTTTAAGTGCCTTTTTATACTTTGCCTGGCATCTTTTCAGAGACAGACTATGTTCTGTAATAAGAAATAAACAAGTTAAAATTCATCAAATTATTTGTTAATTTTTTATTATTCAATCTGTTGTTTAAAATTAATATTTATAGTAGTTCATTAAATTCAGAAGACATGTGTATTCCCATATGGTGAAAAGACAAAATTAAGATCTGAAATTATGGACAAATAATTAAGGTTTTAATAAAACAGCTGCCTAAAACACAATGGGAATGGAAGGAAGTGAGTTGGATCACTGTGAATCAGGTTAGAAAAGAGAAGATCATAGTTAGCATGAATTGAAGGATGTCTAGAAAGATGGAGGAGAAACGAAGAGGTATCTTACAAAGGCGTGGACTGGGTGAGAGGTTCTGGGTAACATCTTTCCTTAAAAACTCAGACCCTATCGGACACAGAGTAGAGATTTCTTTGGAAGTTTGGATAAAATGCAAATTCATGAAATTGTGAATAATATTTGGCTTACCCTTGTAAGTCAATGAAGTACAAAAAAAAGAACTAAAGAAGTATCTGATGGATGGCACGTTCACTCTTTCTTCTGCGAAGAGGAAATAAACTGATGCAGAGCAGCATCTTTGACCAGCATCACTATAAGTGTCCTCCAGCTCTAGAGACGAGGATCTCAAACTGAAGGAGAAGCCTGGCCCCAGCAGGCATTTGCAGAGGACCCACCATCTCACAGTCCTTGAGTGTATGTTTACCAGGACTTAACTGTGCCATCTTCTTCTTCTTGTTCTTCTTCTTGTTCTTGTTCTTCTTGTTCTTCTTCTTGTTCTTCTTCTTGTTCTTCTT
>NW_004949110.1:3015053-3021994 GCF_000317375.1 Microtus ochrogaster
GTTCTTCTTCTTGTTCTTCTTCTTGTTCTTCTTCTTGTTCTTCTTCTTGTTCTTCTTCTTCTTGTTCTTCTTCTTCTTGTTCTTCTTCTTCTTCTTCTTCTTCTTCTTCTTCTTCTTCTTCTTCTTCTTCTTCTTCTTCTTCTTCTTCTTCATTCTTTACTCATATATTACATTCTAGCCACTGTTTCCCCTCCCTCCTCTCCTCCACGTCCTCCCCATTACCTCCATCTCCCCCCACCAGATTTACTTCTCCTCTAGTTCCCTTCAGAAAACAGAAGACAATCGCATGTATGTTATCTTTGTGTAACTGAGTTTTCTTGTGGGACTCCTAACACTAGGAGTGAGGGCTGTCTCCGACTTTTTTGACTGCTTTTGTGACCTTTTTCCTTCTGCTGAGTTACCTTCTCCAACCCTGATATGAGGGTTTGTGACTAGTCTTACTGTAACTTGTTATAACTGTAATATCCTTAACCTCAGGACTTCTGTGGTTTTCAGATTTATTGATGTAAGTGATGAATATAAACTCAGAGACAGAAGTTGGGGTTCAACCTGAAGACCTGAAAAGCAAAGTAGCCTACCACTGGTTCTTACCTCTTTGTCAGTCTGAAATGGTGATCCCGCCTCTAGGAATCTCAGAATGAGACTGAGCCTGAAAGCTATCTTCTCCCATTTTATAATTTTCTGTTGGGCTTGAATAAAAGGAGTGCATTGCTGAGATTAAAGGCATGCAGTGCCTGGTTTCTATGGTAAGTAGTGTGGCTACTGGGATTAAAGGTGTATGCTACCACTACCTGGTATCTAAGCTTGACCAGTGAAGCTGTTTTACTCTCTGATCTTCATGCATGCTTTATTTATGAAAATATAATTATAATGACACTATATGTAAGTTTTAAAACATGGCCTGACTTGAAAAGAGGAACTGTTTTAAATGTTCAGACCCAAAGTAATTAGTTGCGAAGGTCAGTGGACAACTCTAGGGAACCCTTTCTCTCCCTACACCATGTAAGTTCCGGGACTGAATCCAGGTCATCAGACATGGCAATACCTCCTGAGTTATCTTACTGGCCCTTTGTGCTCTATAAACATATAGCTCATGGCATTTATATTGCTATCTCATGTTATTTCTGTAAACTCTATTACATTTAGGATACACAAATTAATACTCTATAACTAAAGGTTCTTTTTATTAGTAACAATTACGGGAATAATGGGTTTCATTATGGCATTTTCACACATGCATGCAAGATATTTTAATTGAACACAACTCTACCCCATAAACTTCTCATATCCTCTTTCTTCCTCTCATTTGTCTGCTTCTTATCCCTTAAATCACCCCTTTCCATTTTCAAGTCATTTATAAATGTTTCCATGTGAGAGAAGATGCAATGCTTGTTAAATTGAGGTTCATTTATTTTATTTGAAATGCCCATTTCTAGTTTCACCATCTTCCAGCAAAAGACACAGGCTTTTCTTAATGGCTAATTTATATATATCACATATATGGTATTATATGTGTATTATTTACTATATATAAAGTAATATGTAATACATAATTTTAAAACAGAATATTCCATTTTCTTTATCTATTCCACCTTTGGCAAGCACTGAATCTGATTCTGTGACTTGACTATTGTTAGTAGTATCTCAGTCAACATGCGTGTGTAGGCATCTTTATAGCCAGTTGTTTGAATTACTTTAGGTTCATACCCAGTATGTTAGAGCTGGGTAATATGTAGTTCTATTTTGGATTTGAGGGAGCTCTATGCTGATTTCCACAGTAGATGATATAACTCACATTACTGTACCTGGAGGTACATCATAAAATTATGTACTTGAGATGTTGTGACTTTATATTTTCATATGCTAACAGGCTAGGGTTGTCTCAAGCAGCAGTCTCTCAGTTCCTTTTGATTCCTGATGGTCAACTTGACTGTGACATCATAGGTGGTGTCATATAGGACCATGTCCTACCAGTCACTGTTTACATGCAGAGCCACAGTGCCAGATGCCCACAGCCTATCTCTTTATTTTGGTTTTCACCAAGAAAGTGCAAATACACTTGGTAAACTGGTTGATTTCAATTTTCTTCATCATTTTCCCTAGTGAAGCAACATGGGCTATTTACTTACAATTTTCACCTTCGTGATGTATTTTGCTATGTTTCTGTGACCTATGCTGATGCCTGGAGGAGAAGAAGCCACACGCAGAGGTATAATTTTAGATGTCACCAACTGTTGGGAGCAGTGAGACCCCAGATCCTGAATTTCTTGGAATCCCCTGATCTGAGTGCCTACAGCTGCTCTGAGCACTAGACCTTCAGGAGTTCCTGGTGGCAGGAGAGTGGTTTCTGGTAGGTTTGGTTGGGGCATGGCTATCTCTATATAATCTGCCCCTGAACGCAAGCTCCATATTCTGAGTGATTGGTCTTTGCACAGGGACTCTGGGTATAACTCTCCGTATTCACTTTATTGTCTGGGTTGACCCTCTGGCTACCTGCACGTTCTAGCCTGGTCAGCTCTCCCGTTATCTACAACTAACCTCACTGGATTGGCTCCCACACTGGAACTGCAAAAGGCTGGATTTGGGACTCCTGGCTTAAAACTAAGGGTAACTCAGGTTTTTTTTTTAATTTATTTATTTATTAAGGATTTCTGCCTCCTCCCCGCCACCGCCTCCCATTTCCCTCCCCCTCCCCCGATCAAGTCCCTCTCCCTCATCAGCTTGAAGAGCAATCAGGGTTCCCTGACCTGTGGGAAGTCCAAGGACCGCCCACCTCCATCCAGGTTTAGTAAGTTGAGCATCCAAACTGCCTAGGCTCCCCCAAAGCCAGTATGTGCAGTAGGATCAAAAACCCATTGCCATTGTTCTTGAGTTCTCAGTAGTCCTCATTGTCTGCTATGTAAGTCCGGTTTTATCCCATGCTTTTTCAGACCCAGGCTAGCTGGTCTTGGTGAATTCCCGAAAGATCATCCCCATAAATAAAGGACAATGAGTTTATAATCCGCTATCCTAGAGAAGCTAAATTAGAAGGTGAATCCAAAGACAAACATATAGGCATCCTCCTGAATATTAACCTTCATCAGGTGATAAAAGGAGACAGAGACCCACATTGGAGCACCGCACAGAAATCTCAAGGTCCAAATCAGGAGCAGAAGGAGGGGGAGCACGAGCAAGGTAACTCAGGTTTTGAACAGTAAGTTTCCTCTTGATGTGGTGCCTGGCCATAGCCCTAAGATCTGTAGGAACTTCTCTCCTCTCCTCACTCATCCTCCTGGAGAAGTCAGTATCTGGAAAATGCCTGTAACTAAATATGAGACACTGAGACAGCCCTGGGCTTGCCCTTGTGTGGAAGACTGCCCATCTCTTCATCAGGGATGCCAAGCTGACCTTTAGTCAGAGGTGTCTGTTTCCCTCACCCAGTCAGGGAACTGTGTGGCTGGAGCTGTTGGCTCTGGCTTTCTTTTCACAGCTTTGCCCTGATGTTTTTCTGAGTTTCTAGCCACTTGTCACTTTTCTAATGAATATTTTTTGTAGCTTTTCTTCTCTCTACAATAAAGGTTATTATTATTATTATTGTTGTTGTTAATTTCTTTGACACCTCCACTTAAGCAGGTGTCCTGTTGTCAGTGCCTAGTGTGCCATCTTACTCAGGAGTTCTAACAGGACTTCTTAAAGAGAGTAATTTTTCACCATCGTAAATTTTGATGCTTTTGTGGAAAAATGATCACTATATCTATGTGGGCTTATTTCCGTGTCATTTATTGCATTACATTGTTCTGTGTTTGTTGGGTAGCATGCTGCTTTATCTCCCTGTGGCTTTGTAGTAAAACCTGAAATCAGGTATTGTGATACTTTCAACATTTACTTTTCCTTAGAGAACTACTTTGACTGAGATCTTCGGAGTTTCTTATGAATTCATAGATTTTTTTTTGCTAGCTCTTTGAAGAATGCCATTAAAATTTGATGTGAAGCTGTAGATTTCTTTCAGTTATATGGCATATGGTCATTTTCACAGTTTTAATTCTTTTGATCCATGAACACGAGATGTCTTTCTATTTCTAGTGTGTTCTTTAGGTTCTTCAGTGCTTGGTAATTTTAATTATAGATGTTTTTCCTATCTTCCCTTTATTCCTAGGGTCTTTCAAAATCATGTGCTACATAAATAGATACCAGTATAACTGGAACACTGAGGAAGAGGGCAGTTGGAATTGTGAGGCTGGCTCTGGCCCTATGGCAATTTTAGTAGAGGTATGATGGCAAAAGGAAGAGTATTAGAAAATACTTCAGCCTCAGCAAATCAATGTCAAGCCTTGTCGAGAATCAGATAGTTAGCTCCCAAACGGGATGGACTCAATGGTTATATTATAGACTTGGGGAGAAGAGATACAAGTGGGTGCGGCATGAGGTAAATGTTGAGAGGAAGCCAAATTGGGTGCCAAGGAGCTTCTGGAAGCCTTTAAAGCCCGAGGAGCAGTTCACTGATGACAGTCATGATAAAACAATACAAGTGAAGAAGAGCAAGGCTGTCCCAGGGGTGTTTAGTTATCTCTCCTAGACAAAAAGTCATGCTAGTGCTGAAGATGGTTTGCCCAGCCAAGAACTCCCCGTCCTGCTACTCCCTAGAAACAGCCAGATATCGTGGATGGAGAGGCAGTAACTACTGCTGCGCGACAGTGCCAATCCAGAGCCACTCTGACTATGGGAGCTAGCAGTTACAGCAAAGGAGACCAGGGCCAAATCCACCTTTGTCCCTGAGTAGATATGAACTGATGAAGTCCAGCCTACTGAGTTCATAAGGGATGCAGAAATTCAGGGCTCTCTGTGGAAGAGTTCCGACATATGGAAATGTAGTGGCTCAGAGAGAATTTTTGAAAATGATGGAGAGTAAATTAAATTAGTGCCTCTAATCCATGCTTTATAGCCCTCCTTGAACTATGGAGAAAGCAGATGATACAAATGGATGGAACCTTTCTATGCTGTGTTAAGCTTTGCTTTTGTTTGACTTTAGGATTTTCTTGGTTGCACATCTCTACAGTCCCTTCACACTTGTTCCAAACAGACGACAACGGAGTTTCAGAGTGCTTCACCAAAGTTACCTCTGTTACCCCTCTTTTTATTATGGGATGGTAGTTCCAGATGTTCTCTGGTCTTGCCAATCCTCTCGAAAAGGTTTTGTTCCATAACTGATATAATGTAAGCTCCTGAGTGTTTAGATAGATTTGAAAAGCCACTGAAGAGACATCTCGGTGCAGTGTCACATCCACCTACCTCACAGACCTACTGTGGCTACGTTCATTTAAAGAAAAATAATTCAAATGGTATACTACAAGCATGGAAGACAAGACTTCCAGAGGCCATTATTGAATGAAAATACAATGCGGACAGTGGGCTCTCTCCCTGTGAGTATTGGTCAAGAAAGTCCCTGAAACCCCACAAAGCATAAAGCCTATAGCCACTGATGTTAGTATTCCAGAACCACATTGTAAGACATACTACCATGGTTTTACATCTATAGTCAATCCCTTCAGAGCTCAGGGATTATTGTATAGCAGTTTTCTCCCAGATAGAAATACTCCATCCTGCAAAGAAGTTCCTTCAACCAGAAGTCAACAACTCAAAATAGCCTCAGGAAGTCCCTGAAGCGGATCAGATTCACTAGGTCTCTCCCTGCCAAGAGGAAACAATAAAGGCTGCTAGGTAATTCTCAGAAGAACCAAACTGCAAAGAAGACTCAGAGAAAAGATCAGTTGCCTGGAAGAGGTTTAGACTAACTGAGACACTTAGAACCAATATTCTCCAAACTGTTGAGCTCTTGCAGGCTGTGCAGTGTGCTCCAGGGTTCCAGCTTTATAAATTGACAACCTATGCTGTGGAGTGCTTTGGTGGTAGTCTTTCAGTCATTTCTGCTTCCATATAAACTCTCCCCCATATTTCTGTAAGTAAACTCAGTAAAACTCATTGGCTCACCAGTGAAGTTGGGCTTTGGTGTGTCATGGGCTCGCTATGTGGGGTGAATAGATGTGTGTATTTTGTCTCCCCAGGAAAAGTCTTGTTACATAGCAGTGGGCACCAGCAATTCTGAAAGGATCAGATGATGCAAAATTAATCTTTGATTCTTATTGTTGGAATGGTTATAATGTTGTCAGTTAAATATTAGTGTATGGATTGATGATGGCTTTGTCTTTGTGTGATAATAGAACACATGCATATGTGTGTGCATGCATCTGTAAGAGGCTGATGTGGGGAGGATTTCCAAGTCAATTTAATTAGGATTTAAGATTTCTTAGAAAGGCAAATCAAGAAAGAAATGTAAAAATTTGGATTTTGTCTTGGTTTTGTCTTGAAAGAGGTAAATTTGGAAAAAAAGATACATTTGGTGAATGATATTACTACTTTGTTCAAGAGTTATTTAGTTATGAATATCATCAAGACACAGAAAATGTTTTTTAAATAAATTTCAGTAGCCTATGGAGTGACTTTTTGTTTGATAAACATGCAAGAGAAATTTATATTGAAAAATAAATCAAGCAGTTCAAATTAAGCTAAAAGGAAAATAGCACACACACACACACACACACACACACACACACATATAGAGTAGCTATTTAATAGAAAGGCATTTTAAGAGTCAAATTTCACAAAATAAAATTATCTGGGTGCTATAGAGATGGCTCAGTGGTTAAGAGAACTGGTTGCTCTTGCAGACAACCTGGATTCAGTTTCCTGCACCCACAGATTTCTCAATCATCTGTAATTACAGTTTTAAGGGGTATACGGAATTCCTCTCTGACCCTCTGTGAGTACCTATACATGTCATACACTCATATATATAGATACATACAATCATAGCAACTTAAAAGCCATAAACATGAAGAATAAACATTATGTTAAATGTTACTTTCCAGAATCCTTTTAAAAATATTCCTCTTTTTTATTTTTTT
>NW_004949110.1:3026303-3030237 GCF_000317375.1 Microtus ochrogaster
AACTTCTTCTCTGCAGCTCATGGAACCTTCTCGAAAATTGACCACATACTTGGAAACAAAGGAAACCTCCACAGATACAAAAAAATATCAGTGTCCACCTGCGTCTTATCAGATCACCACGGATTAAAGTTAGAATTCAACAACAATCCTACCTCCAGAAAAATATTCTTCTTTTTTAAAACTTAAATCATCCCATGTGTGTCTTAGATACATACTCAACAAACTTGAATGCTACTGAATTTTTGAATTTTTACATGGTACTCTCTATTGAGATTTAGACATGATCCTCAAGATCTCTTTCTTCATGCAAATCTGTTTGCCAATCTACTAACAAACAGGAAATCACTAGAAAAGCTAACTTCTTTAGAGCCTCTTACTTTCCAGTCGGTGGTGCTAATATGAAATGTGTCCTGCTTTATGAGCATCATTATTTGTTTTAAAGAACCCAGTAAGGTACTGGAGAGATGGTTCAGCTGTTAAGAGCACAGACTGCTCTCCCAGAGGACTTGGGTTCAATTCCCAGTGCCAGTAAGGCAGCTGATAGCTATCTGTAACTCCAGTTTCAGGAGAACCCGGCCAAATATCAATGTACATAAAAATAAAATAAAATATTTGAAAAAGAAGGAACCAGCTAAATAGAAATGTTTCATACTTTCCTAAATAATTTATTACAAGCTTGATGTTACCTTCTCCTAATAAACATATTATAATTTAAAAAATATTGCATATGATTAGCGAGAACATTTTCTTCACATAAAAGCAGATGGTGAGAAACAAACATTACCATCAGTTTCCCACTTCTGTGTCTGTCAAGAATCTTCCCTCAAATGTAGCTATTACTATTAATTTTTCTGCAGTTCTCTCTTTTAAAAGAATTAGCAGCATGTATACTAAGTGTGAATATATTAAAGAATATGTGCAAAGTATATTTGTTTTTATGAGGTCATAATCTACATATGACTGCAATTCTCACATTAGAGTAATAGTCTTATAAACTGCATATAGTTTTATTAGTTGTATGGTATCTTTTGGTCACATTTAAGTTAATTTACCTGGTGGATTTAAAAATGGACATTTAGATATTTCTTGGGTTAAATGTATTCCTTGGATTAAAGGAAACCACTTTTGCCTGGCACACTGGAGAAGGAGTGGTATATTTAAAACAGTGCTAAATACTGGTAAACCTCTGACAATGTTAAGGCTTTATTACAAACATCCATTTCAATTTTTATTTTTACTCTAAAAAAGGTAAATCCCTGCCGGTCAGGTGTTCTTACTTTCTAATTGATAGTCCATAAGCACTTCCTCAGTGCTTTCAGTACCTTCAGGGACAGTCTATCAGCTGAGTGGCAAGCCAGACTACTGCCATACCAACGCTGCTCATTTTAAATAATCTATGAAAGCCCTGAAGAATATAGCAGACATAGCTGCTTGCTGCCAAAGCATGACTCTAGAGCCTACATGTAGAGCTTCAGTCATGGCTGCCTCAAAAAGTATTTTCTGCTTAGAGTAGAGGGAAACACATTTCCTGGGAGCAAAGCAAAGGCCTGGTGCTGGTCCAAAGACAGGTCTTCATTTTCCCAAAGGAGTGAGGTGTTTAAGAAGAGCACAGTTTTGCATTTGCAAAAGGAAATGTTGCACCGATAATTTCAAACACTGTCTTTATATTCATGAAGATCCTTCACGATTCATGTTTCCCTTACCAGCTATATAAGGAGGGTATTTGGCTCACTGTTTGAAATTTAAGTAAGTTGATTTTTCTGTTTTCCCTCTGGAATCAAAATGTTAGGCCCACTAAACGGCTCTTCTTTGGTATTCTTATCTCCTTTTGTTCTATACTATAGGTGGAGCAGGCTGAACTGATGGTACAAAAATGGAGACAATGGCAAAGGCAGCAGTGGAGGTGGCAGCATCTCTGACATCAGCAGTGAAGTAAGTCAGCTGAACAGTCCCAAAGAGCAGCTGCTGCATAAATAGCAGAGAACCAAGGGGATGGATCCAAGTAGGGCTGTGAAGGGCTGAAGATGCAAACATAAAGAACCTCGATGCAAAGTTCCCAGAGAGCTGAGAAGCTTTACACCCTAGGCATGAGAAGTGTGACACTAGCCACTGTCAAAAGCTGAGAAACTGTCCTGTAGAGGTTTGGTCACCCCTTGTGGTGGTTTGATTGAGAATGTCTCCCACAGACGCAGGTATTTGAATATTTGCTCACCATTTGCGGGTACTATTTGGTTATTTTAGGAGATAATGGCCTTGTTGGGGGAAATATGTCACCAGAGGTGAGCACTCAACCATTCCTGCTCCCATGTCTGCTGCTTGCTGCCAGGCTTCCCCACTGAGATGCCCTCTTTGAAACTGTAAGTCCAAATAAACATTTCCTTATTTAAGTTGCTTTGCTCATGGTGTTTCATGACAATGATAGGGTAGTAATGAATACACCCATTTCCTGTAAGTAACTCAACAAAACTTATTGGTTCCCCAAGTGGGATTTCAGTGGTAATTTCACTTTTATCTGTCATTTCTTCCCTACTTGGGATAGGTAATGTTATTCTTAAAAAATACATGTGGGGTTCCCCTGCCCCGTCCGGCGGACTCACAGAGCAGCAGCAAACTCCAGCGGGTCCCAGAAGTGCTGGGCACCAGAAAAAGCGGCTACAGCTTCCCACCAGCGGGAGGGGACGAGCCCCGCTGGCGGTGGCCGCCGTAACAGACATATAAACACAGGAAATAGCCATAAAGGTTTATTAAAAAGGAGAAAAAGAGAGAAAGGGAGAGAGAGAGAGTGAGAGAGAGAGAGAGAGAGAGAGAGGAGAGAGAGGAGGAGAGGAGAGGAGAGAGGGGAGAGAAGGAGGAGGAGAGAGGCAAAGCCCCGTGTGTACACCGGAAGAGAAAAGCAGGAAGAGAGAGCGATGGAGGGCGAGGTCAGAGGTTAAAAAGGAGTGGGCGTGGCTAGGGCAGGGACCAAAAGAATAACAGGTAGAGGATTGTTTAAGTCTTCCGATGAATATCATCATACAAGAGTACCTAACTTTCTTGACCTTCATAGAGATTGTTAGGGTCCTAGTGCCAGAGGCCCAGACAAGTACTGTACAATAGAGGCTTTTATATGCTGCTTCTTTTGATTGCTGCTGCTGTTGCTTGCTGCTGCAATGGTTTCATTGGATGTTACAGAACTGTCGGCAGCCTGCACTGAAAGAGCCTCCCACCTTCCCACCATTCCTAACTATGTAAGGCAAAAGGCCCCAACCAACTGGTAACACAACCATCAGGTCACTGAGAGTGTGCTGTCCTTATTATTTATGAAGATGTACAAATAAATAGGTTTTCTATGATTAAAAATGAAAACTTATTAAAAGAGATTACTTAAGCTATTGGCTTTACCCTCAAATTGATATTAGTATAAATTAACTAAGAATGATTGAAGACGTAATGGAACAAAATGTCAAAACAAAAAGTCTATGTCTGTAACAGGTAAAGAGTTCCTCTATTCAAGTCAGGGTATGCTGGCAACACTGAATTTGTTTTCAAAGCAGACTCTTAGAGCTTTCAAATTTCCTGTTTTATGGCACTTTTCACATGTCTTCTTCTGTTTGTTAACTGACACACTAAAAAACCTCAAAGGAGGCCTAAGACATAAGGCCTCAATATGCAGGTCAGCAGCATCTCTCTCCAAGAATGCAGAGAGTCAGGTCACCCGCCTAGAGCCCTGAGTCGGGTCAGAACCATGCAGTGTTCCCCAGCATATGTTCCAGGATGAAGAGAGCCAAGGCAACTAGAGTGTGATGGAGGAAGGTCATTGGTTGATTAAATAAAGAAGCTGCTTGACCTGATAGGTTAGAACATAGGTGGGAGGAGCAGACGCTGGGAGGAAGAGGAAGTGAGCTCAGAGACTCGACAGCTCTCCTCTCAGGGGCAGACGCCTGAGAGAGACACG
>NW_004949110.1:3032482-3033390 GCF_000317375.1 Microtus ochrogaster
GAATACAGTTTGTGTGTTGTTATTTCGGGCATAAGCTAGCCGGGCAGGCGGCCGGGGTGCTGGGGACTCAGCCCCGCCACTCCTATTACTACAAGAGTGGTTTGGATGCTACTATAAGGAAGGAGAGAACACTGATATGCTTTGGCTCTCAACACCCTTCCTCCCCTGGCCTCCTCCAGCCCCTACACCCTCCTCTCTGATCAGTCATCTTTGCTCCTGTAAGAGGCTTAGTGAGGAAAAGGTACCTTCTAGAGGAGAAGAAAGCCCACTAGAGTCCACCGGCAGGAATGCCCTGGGAGTGCCTAGCCTGGCGCACTGCAAGCCCGGGGATGAGGGGATAAGCGTGGGCTCATTTCAACAATGGGCTCCAGATGATGGCGAACTTGAGTCAAATAACCCCAAGCTAACTCCGAATAGAGTATTCTAGGGCTTTTCTTTATTTAAAGGAAAAACTCACTGAACAAGAACAGGGGTTCAACATCAAGGTGTGGAGTCAGATAAAGGGGTTGAGCTCAGCATTTTTGGTACCCCATAGCAATGCCTCAACCTGGTCGAGCCTCTCAAATGCTATTGGCTGAAGGAGGTTCCCCGGCACCTCCCCTTTCAGGAGACATCACCCCATTTCCTAAGTAACCTGGCCTTGTCCAACCTTATCTGTTCCAGGCACTATGTCTATGAAATGTTTGTGGTTTGTTTTCATTTCCCTTGAAGTAAACCTTTACTCATTCTCTTTATACGAAGATGAAAAATACTATTTGGTTAATATTTTCATTTTTGTTGTGGTGGTGACAGTTGTATGAAACACGGGCCCCTTCAGAGAGTTTTGAAAGAAAGGGTTTTTTTTTTTTTACTTTTTTAAAAAAATATTTATTTATTTATTATATATACAATATTCTGTCTGTATGCCT
>NW_004949110.1:3035966-3052490 GCF_000317375.1 Microtus ochrogaster
TTACAGATGGTTGTGAGCCACCATGTGGTTGCTGGGAATTGAACTCAGGACCTTTGGAAGAACAGGCAATGCTCTTAACCACTTAGCCATCTCTCCAGCCCCTGAAAGAAAGGTTTTGAGAGCAATTAGGGATCAATTCTCTGACAGGGAATAACTAAACAGCCTAAAGGGAATTTCTGGGAGTAGACCACGTCCTTTCAGATAACATCCCTTAAAGAGCTGGAAAACAACACTTTCAAAGACCTACAGAATATGGCATTTAAAATGTTTTAAAAACTTGGACTTATCATAACAATGAGCCACACGTGCTCTTGGCAGTACCACTCTACTTCAAGATGATGATGGACATCAGAGAGGCTCCTTATGGAGTTTGTTAGCCATTTGGGCAAGAAACTGCTCTTGCCTGAACTGCTTGACTGAACTTGCAGGACCCACAGAAAAAATGACTGCTGAACCTGCCTAAAGATGGTGAGACAGTTCTTCGGAAATTCCTCCTTCATGAAGGAGTCTGCGAGACATTCTGCAGAAGAAAGTGACTGACAAACTGCCAATATAGGTGGTGTTGTTCTTTTGGAAAACTACAACTCCCATGCTCCCCCTGGACTACGGATACCTGTCGCTCCCCGTTAAAAAGGCAGGGCCACACGAGGCCCTCTCTCTCTCTCTTTCTCTCTCTCCTCTCCCCCCCTTCTCGTCCTGCCTTTTCCTCGTGTGTCCCACATCCTTCGTTCTTTTGTGTTTCCCTCCCCCATTAAAGTGGACCCACGTGGGAGCCGCAGTGTCGTGTCTGTGTTTGTTCCGCCGTGCGTGTCTGTCCCGTGCCCCGTGTTCAAGAAGAACACCCCTGCGCCCCTTTTATTATTTTTTAAGAAGAACAGGTGGTACCGTCTTTGAAATTTCCTGCTTTATGGAAAAGTCAGCCAGATACTATGGGCCTGTAGGCGAAAGATGGGTGCCCGCAATGTTGCAGAAGAACTTTGGGTGACTGTCCAAGCAGCGAGATGTCTCTGTCAATTCTAGAGTTTTGTAAGTTGCTTAAAATGCTCTTTCTGTTTACTGAGGTAATATATCTTTCTGGAGTCTTTGATGGAGTTGAAGAATAGATAGCTATAGTTTTCCTTAGTTATGATAAAGGATAAAGTAGATATAAATACTGTAACTGTAATTCTTGCTTGATATCTGTTTTGTTATATGTAGTTTTACTATGTTAAAGTTAAAACCTTCCTTTTTATTTGAACAGAAAAGGGGAAATGGCATGGGAAGTCCTTCTGTATTTGTGCTGCTTTTGTTGTTAATGAATAAGGAAGCTGCTTTCAACCAATGGCTTAACAGAATATAGACAGGCTGCAAAAGATATAGAGAGAGTAGATGGAGTCAGGGAGAATCCATGTAGCTGCCTCTGGAGACAGAAGCCTTTATTGGAGCCCCTGAAAATTTTAAGGTAGGCTACAAACTTGTGGTGATGCACAGATTAATGGAGATGGCTTAGTTTAGGATATAAGAGCCAACTAGCAATACTCTAAACTATAGGCCAAACAGCAAATAACATAGTTTCTGAGTGATTATTTTGGGACTAAGCATCTGGGAATGGACTAACAGCCTCCCCCTAACAGGGAAAGAAGAAATAGGAGACTTGTTACCAAACAAGTTCTGGATAGCTAAAAATTCAGTCTCACTTCCTAAAGTTGTTCTGCTCACCATTAAAATTAGATTCTCAGCTTGAGAAAGGCTGACACCAATGGTAGATGCCCTATGGGGGATGAATGCACACTGACAGACTCACACGGAGAACAGCTCAAAAGCACACTAGGATAATAATATCCTGCAATGATTACAAAAATAAAACAAATGAAATTTAGATCAATAATGCAATAGTAAAACATTTAAGACCCACACTAGTCACATTGAAATGACCAATATAAAACCTACATTATTGGGTCCTAGGCACAAAGGAATTATTTCTTAGACTTTATTTTATTTTTGTATCCCTCAGCTCCTTTAGGACTGAACAATGTTGCCTTAGCAACTGAAGAAAAATATATATTGGACACATCTGTTGTTTATCCTCTATCATTTCAAAACACAATTTGGTTGTGCTGGCATGCAAAGTGATCCTTAATTTAATGAATGTACACAGTTTTCACAGATTTGCTATAAAAAGATCTATCTAAATTAGTTTTCAGGATTTTAGATTAGATGGGGAAAATAAGTATCCAGTGCTAATGGAATACATTACCATCATAACTGCCTGATTAAAATTGAGATGTTTACATAATGAAACCTGATCCAGAAAGCTGCCAAAGTGCACTTCTGCATACAGTAAACAATAGCAATAAACACTAGAAAACGTGCATTAACGTTAGGACATAGCTACTCTGGCCGTTTGTCAGATTTCATGCAGGGTTCTTCACAGGCACAATATATAGATCATGATTGTTCTATTGCCCATCTATTAAGCTATACTCAAATAAAGCATCCGCTCACTTAAGTGACTCGACTGTAACCAAGTCTACTCATTCTGAACACATTTGTCTTAGAGGGGAAGAAAGAACATGGGAATTTATCAGAATGATCGCACTGCTGCACTGTTGCTGGATATGCAGGCTAAATATTCTACTGACAGTTTTGCATATAGAAAAGAGAGAATGAGAGGCAACATAATTTTTGCAGGACACTATGCCAATCAATGAGTTGTGCCCAAAAGCTAGGTACAGGAGTTCAAACCTATAAGGCAAGTGCTTAGCAAGCAGAGTCAGCAGGATAGTAGTTTCAAGACCAACTTTTGCTATATACTGAGTTCCAGACCAACACAATATATACATCTCATAAAAACAAAAGGCAGTAATAAAACAACCAGAAGCCAAAATCAGTATGTGGGTTTTTGATACTGGGTCTCATGCACATCAATCTGGCCTTAAATTTCTTAATTCAGAGATGATTCTGAATGACAAGGTACCATCTCCTCCTCCTAAGTACTGGAATTTGCAGGCTGGGGACACCATTGTCAGCTAATGCTTGTGTTTTACCATGAGAATCCTGTTTGGCTCTTCTGTTCTGTGTAAATAATGCACCTTTTGGCATCTACTCATTTTGACAAGCTTTATGTTTTAAATGGAGACCTAATTCATGGATAGTTGTTGATTTCTGATGTTTGGGGGGGGGCGGGGCACATTTTTCTACTGTTGTATTTCTTTCTTAAAATTTATTTGATATTTTGTCTCTTCTTGACTTCTTTTAGGTTGACTGTTTATTGTGATATATTTTCAATCTGCATTATCTCAAAATTGAGTGCTATTTTAAGAGTGTATCTGTATGTGCGTGCGTGTGTGTATGCAGGTACATCTGAATATATGTGCTCATACACATGAAGGTCAAATTTCAGCCAACCTTAGGTATCATTCCTAAGTGCCATTCACCTTGTTTCTTGTTTCTTTGTTTTGTTTAAAGACATGTCACTCACTAGCCTGGAGCTTTCTTTCTTTCTCTTTCTTTCTTTCTTTCTTTCTTTCTTTCTTTCTTTCTTTCTTTCTTTCTTTTTTTCTTTTTTTTTTTTGTTAGCTGGACTGCTGTCCAGGGAGACTTGTCTAACTCAACACATCCATCTGTTTTAATGTGGGTACTGGGGATCAAACTCAGGTCTCCATTCTTATACAGAAAACATGTTATTGACTGAGCTATCTTCTCAACTGCTCTTCTTTTAAATGATAGAAGATATAACATTTCTTCTCTTCATTATTAAAATTGATTGTTTAAGTCATTTCACTTGGTTGCTATGTAGAGAATCTGTTTCTATTGTGTGTTACTTCACTAGATCTTTATCAACACGTCTTTCTTATTAGTTATGATTGAGTTTCACTGTATATTTATATGCGGTATTTATAAAATGACAAGGACTATCTGAGTCTTTTGGTACTTGAGAACGGGCTTCTGTTTTCTTCTGCTGAAAAGGACACTGCTAGATCACCTGGTGTATTAGTTACCTTTCTGCTTCTCTGATAAAATTCTATGATCCAAAGAGATTTACAGAAGGGAGAATGTTTATGATCTATAGTTCCAGAGGGAGAAAGATCCTTCATTGTGGGAAGACATAGCAGTAAGCCGGACTGGTTCGCACAATGCTTTGAGTAAAACAAAAATCCTCAGTCACTGATGTCCATTGACTAGTGTGCTGATATACTCAATTCCTCTGGATGAACAGTTTCTGAATGAACCATTCTGACTCTCAAAGCTACTCAGCAGGGCGACTCCACAAGCTTCTGATGCTCAGGGCTTCCCTGCTCCCCTGAAATATTTTCAATGCTTACTGATTGACCATTTGTTCCCCCACACCCCAGTCTGTCTTCTCCAGATTTTTTTTTGCTTTGTCCTACTGTTTACTATATTTTTTTGAAAGACAATGTGAGCATGCTCAGTGGTGGATGGTGTAGGGAGCTGTGCTATGATGTCTCTAAGATTTAAGAACTCCTCAAAGGCTAGTGTCCTCTTTTGTAAGGTTTATGTGAATGATTATAATCTGGCCTGACTTGTGAGGAACTGTGAACTTTTGTGCCTTTCTGGCTATTTTGCTGTGTTGAGGAAATGTTTGAATGTCAAAATGAGTTGTATTTTGACAGTACTCACATCATTGTAATTAGAGTACTCTCTTTTGTTTTGTTTCAGAAAATATCACTCTGTTTCATAGTTTCTGGTTTTAACTACAATAATTTGCTTGTCTTTAAGTGTTAATATAATGACCAATATCCTCTGAAAACTCATTGATATTGCCTTTCCAAATTCTACAATACCTGTTGATAAATGTTACCTGATGTTGCATGAAAACACCTGTTAGACAGGGACAGGTAATAAGGTCAGGATCTCTAGGGGACGTTTAGTACAGAAAGAGAGGACTTCATAAAAGCAGCCTGAAAAGCAAGTTTGGCTGGGAGATTTCATTGTTTCCCATCCACTAGAGCTGCTATTAAATAAACTGAGAGCTCATTACATTTTCTGGGTTTCCCTTGTCTATTCATGCACCTTAGTGTAGCAGGCTACACTTACGGAAATTCAATAAAAGTGACTTTAAATGGTATCCAGCCTTGATTTCTTAGAATTTGGGGGAAAGGGTTTAAAAAAATTATTACATCTAAGATAATTATTATGAGAACTTAAAATTAGTTCATATAAAGTAATCAGTGTCTACTGATTCTCTTCATTTTCAAAACCGAAATCATAAATGGCTAGATGTTTCTTTTATAGCAAAGTAGTTACGTGACTAGATTTGACAGTGTAATATTTCTTACAGCAGACTTTAATTTGATAAATCAATACTGCAAACAGCCATTGTAGAAATGTCACAATGAGATTTTCTTTTCACCTAGATTTAGATTCTGAGTCTGCTCAGACTTGGTGGTTTCTTTTATATGAGGTGGCTTTATATGATCTTGGCTTTAATCTTGTTATGACTTTGATCTTTCATTCTTCCTTTTAAAGGAGTCCAGTCCTCTTGGAATTCAAATATTTCAAAGACTCTGGATTTCTATAAATACCTTTCTTTTGATTTCAATTTCAGATTTGAAAACAAAAATATGCATGAGGTTGAGATTTTAAACTTAATTTTTGATCTTCTTTTTAAAAAAGTCCTCAGATGCTTTTATGTTTGTTATCCTTGTGATGGTAAATTAGCCTCATTGAAGAATTTACTTTTTTGCCTATATGGTTGAAAACTTATAGAGCAATAATCAGAATAGATATCATTGAATTGCTATGATTTTGTCAAATAATTGGTGTAACTGACAATGACTGCTATTAAATTTGGCATTTATGAAACAATTTCTTCAGGGCAATAGACCCAGTACAATGTATATAGTATTTTAATGAATATTTATTTAGTTCATGTGTAGCCATCATCTAGGAAATTTTTCAGATTTTCTGGAAGTTCTCTCATGTAAATTTTCAAGCTAGAAAGCTGAGGATTCCCAGGCTGCTTAGCTTAAGAGCCCAGAAGCCCCAGGACAAAAGACCAATGAATGATACAACATCAGTTAGAGGCTGAAGGAGGAACAGCCCCAAAGTGTGCTAGTTGAATAAGGCAAGTTTTATTTTTTAAAATACAAGTGAAATGCCACTGCACCAGTCCATGTTCAAAGGCTAAAAATTCTAGAGTTTGGCCGGTGGTGGTCGCAGATGCCTCTATTCCCAGGCAGAGGCAAGTGGATCTCTGTGAGTTCCAAGACAGCCTGGTCTACAGAGCAGGTTCCAGGACAGCCAGGACTGATACACAGAGAAATTCTCTTTCCTGTCTTGAAACACACAAAAAGAAAGAAAGAAAGAAAGAAAGAAAGAAAGAAAGAAAGAAAGAAAGAAAGAAAGAAAGAAAGAAAGAAAGAAGGAAGGAAGAAAGAAAAAGAAAGAAGAAAGAAAGAAAAAAAGAAAGAACGAAAGAGAAAGAAAGAAAGAAAAAAATCTGGAGATTCATGCCCAAGAGTAATGGCTTCAGAAAATGTACTTGCTAGATGAGAGTGGACACTACCCCCTCCACTCTTCTTTCTGCTTCATTTGGATTCTTAATCTATTAGACATTGTTACCCACACTCAGAGAGACTCTCCTCCGCAGTGTGTTGACCCACATGTCTTTCTTCTCTGGAAGGATCTCACAGAGCATCCAGGAGTGTTCGTTATCAACCTTCTAGGCTTCTCTTGGTGCAGTCAAGTGGACAGCAAAGATTAACCATCACACAAGGAGTCAGGTTGGAATACTGAAAATAATGATGTAGAAATTGTGAAATTTAGCAGATTAGAAAAATTTATATTAAAAATATGTCATAGTATTAAAATTACGTATTATTTGTTAGAATTTTTTCCTGGTCTAATGAATTTTTAAAATAATCCCCTGGTCACTATATTCTTCCATAGAAATTTAAATTTTAGTGGATGGCATTTTTAACATGCCCTGGAAAAGTATTTTCCTTAGGAAACAAAAATCTGCCAAGAGAATCTAAGCCACAGTCAACACTGTTACTCTGGAGGCAAGTTATGAAAATGTGCCCTTAAAGAGCTTAGAGTTCACTAGACTGGGGTGGGGTTTAGCTCCATCCACTGGGCCTCCACCAGTTGGGTTTTGTTAAGGTCAGCCTTGCCTTTTTGAGTTTCACAGTTAACTTCTGCGTTTCAGGTATGTACTTGGTCTCCTTGACCTCTAGGAGCTCACAGAAGCATTTCATCCCAACTACAGTCTTCTAAAGAGCATGCTTTAGGCAGCTCCTCAAGTCAGCGCTATCCAACTATGGTTAAAACCTGATCTTTCTCTTCTCAGACTATCTCTCAACCCGTGGAATTTCTCTGTTCATAGGAAACTTAACTGCCACACCAAGATTATTTGTAAGCCAAATACAATTGTGTCTGTGAGTAGTCGATTTTATGTAATTAAGAATTCAGTGTTTAGATCCTAGTATTGTACACTGTGTGAATTGTTCAAGGGCAATACCACCATCTGCCATCCCTCCCAATTAAAGAACTTCACCATCATAACACAGACTCATATGTAACCAGAGGTTTCTCTCCCACCTGCTATTTCCCAAATAACCACTCTAAGGCTTAATATCAATTACAAACTGTTTGGCCTATTATCTCAGGCTTATTAATTAGCTCTTAACAACTTAAATTAACCTATTTATATAATTCTATATTTTACCATGAGGCTCATGGTATGTTACATCACATCTTGCTTCTCCAGTGGCTGCTGGTGTCTCCCAGACTCTACCTTCTTTCTCCCTGTCTCTTTGCTTGGATTTCCTTTCTGTCTCTATTCTGCCTGGCTATTGGCCAAATCAGCTTCTTTATTAACCAATGGTAATGAAACACATTTACAGCATAAAAAAGGGAATCCCACATCACTTGTACCTCCAGTTATCAGGACTTCAACCCTGGACTATGATTTTACACCATCTCCCTTAGCCCTGAATTATATCACTGAAACCCTGCAGACACTTATATATGTATGTGAGAAACCTGAAGATCTCGATAAATCACTTTTCAAGATCATATAAGAAATCATTAATGAAGGGACCTGGGAGACAAAAAAAATCAGAAAAAGGTTTCCATAAGAATGGTAAAGGGGGTCTTTGAACAAAAATTTTATGAGTTAATACAAACTGGGGGAGCAAATAAGAAAACAAAACGAAGAGAATGCTAGAATTTAAACTGTATTAAAAGGGTAGAACAAAAGCAGAAATAGAGTTAATGAAAAAACAATGCCTGATTTAAACTGGTTCTGTAACAGCTACCTGATCAAGGATGTCAGGGTGAAGGTAGCCATAAGAAAAGATTACAGTGGAAGATGGAGAAAAGTTGGGCTTGTCTGAGGGATCTGTTTGACTTACAGGTTTGTGGAGAAATACAGAGAAGTAAATGAGAAAAAGGTCTCCTAATAGAACACACAATTCCACTATTAGAAATAATGTTTACACATTTTAAAAACCTTTATTTAAGAGTTTTTTAAATATATTAAGAAAATACTTCCTTTTAAAATGTAGAGATAAATTCGTATAAGATAAAATTCGTATAAGATACATCACTGATTTGATAATATATTAAAAATGATCATTAAAAATGTACAAAAGTTGAAAAGGGCAAGGATGGGTGAAAATTGAGATAAACCTGGTGTCATTAATGTTAACTCACCATAGACCTAACTTAGCTACTTCACTGCCCCATGCCTGGGTTTCACTGTGACTGTTGTACTGCCCCATGCCTGGGTTTCACTGTGGCCACTGCACTGCCCCTCACCTGGTGACTACCCTGGTTGTCAGCTCAGAGCCTTTATCCAGTGACTGATGGAGGCAGATGCAGAGACCCATGCCCAAATATTGAGCCCAGCTTGTGAGTCCTGCTGAGGAGAGAGGAGAACTGATAAAAGCTGGTGGCAGAGGACACTCCTGGTAAAGGGAACAGGGACTGTCCCTGCTTTGGCTTGCTCCTGAAGACCTATTCCTCATGCTGGATTGCCTTGCCCAGCCTGAATACAGAGGGAGTTTCTTGTAGTGATATTTTGTTTGTGTTTTAACAACAAAAAAAAGCTCTCCAGAAGATTAAAGTGCAGAGATAAGCCAATAGAGGTCAGGTGCTGATGGCTCACACCTTTAATCCCAGTACTTGGGAATCCCATGTCTTTAATTGTAGCACTAAGAAGGTAAAGGCAGCAGGAAATATGGCTGGGCAGAGTGAGGAATATAAGATGGGAGGACACAGGAGCTCAGATACAGTCTGAGGTTTGGTGGAGACAGTGCAGTCCGAGGACAGGATTGCCCTATTGGTCTGAGCATTGGTAGCCGTAAGAACTCTCTAGTGGCTGGCTGGTTTGCTTCTCTGATCTTTAACATTAACCCCTTTACTGCCTCTGGGTTTCTATCATTAGAACAATCAGAAATTCATGCTGTATCTGGTACCCAACGTTTGGGTTATGTATTCATGGAAAAGATGTATGCCTGTGGCTTTGCAGCCACCAGCATAGGCCAGAGCTAAGTGTGATCAGAGTCACCACTCCACTGGCTAGGTTTTCCTTTATTCTCTCCTGGTGAACTTTCTCTGGACCCCCCCTTCTTGGGCTGCTGGCAGACTAACTAAACCTTGAAACCCAGCCAGGCTTTTACTGTTCTACACAGCAGCACTCAGACTCACACCTTCATTGTCGGCAGATTTGGTGAGAAAATTGGGAATTCTTAAAAGGAGGAATTAGTTAAAAGAGGAAAAAAGTGGGAAACACAATTATGATAAAGTCTCTGTAAGATTATGCAATGCATAGTTTTAAAATGGAACAATTAAATGAAGAGATAATCAGTTTAACTGGGATTGACATTCTGTTAATTATCATTTTATGATCCTTGCTATCATTTTGATAATTCTTGAATTGTTTCTTAAAAAGTTGTTTGGTATGAATGCCGAGATACAGGCCTTAGAAAAACTTAATAGAGCAGACCATAGAGATATTCAAATCCAGACAGAGGAATTTAATTGAAAACCAATTCAGCATTGCTTTATAAGGATAGAGAGGGACAGCCTAAGGTTTTCAAGCAACAAAGCTTAATATATTCAGCAACCATACAGAAATTGCCAAATGGTAGATATTCCCAAGACACTGTAAGAGCTGAATGAACTCCTGTGGCAATACTAAATTTAAGGAGATTCAAGGAAGCAATAGTCTCATATGGCATGCATTCACTTTTGTGAAACAAATGGTAAACTTGTGATCAACTTGTAATACAATTATCCCTAAAGACTGGAGAGACTTGGTTGTGGGAGTTTTGGGGCCTGGTACAAAATTACAGTGAAAGACCTGGATGAAAGAAGAGGCTAAGACCATTGAACAACAGAGTAGAGGTAGATTTATGGAAATCTTCCAAGATCAACTTTTTGGAGAAGGAGATTATGCTGATATAGAAAGGCAATCTCTATATGATGTCCATATCCTGGCTTTAAGCCATGCGGCAGCTTTGAATGCTTTGGACAGAATTGAAGACATAGGAAATATGACTGAGTCTTTTCAGGCCCAGCAAACTTGGTCCAAAAAAAACCTTCCCTGATTTCATACAAAAATGATATCAGCAGTAAATAGGATGATGCCAATTCAGAAGCTAGACGAATAATAATTGAATTGTTGGCTTTTGGAAATGCTAATTCTCAATACAAAAGGATAATCAGGCCTGTAAAGACAAGATCAGCACCCTTGAAGGAATTATTCCAAGATTCAATCAATATTGAATCTCATGACCATGATGAGGCTTCAATAGGAGAGATGATTTCCAGAGGTTTGAGGAAAAATTGAAATGTCAAGTGTTTCAATTTATGGCAAACAAGGTCCCCTTAAAATGGACTGTAAACAACCTTCCCAGAAATATTTTTTATAATCATAATTCAAACAGAACCCCCCCTCTGGAGTATGCATAAGGTATGGCTAAGGCAGTTATTGGACTGATGAACAAACAGACATTCAAGGTAAGCCTTTGTCTTTGAGGGGCCTCTTTTAGGCCCCCTTGCCAAATTTGGTTCAGTCTATTTCCTGCCATCATGAAGGAAGCTTCTTTCAGAGCAATTAAAGAACCTAAAGCCTATTTTAAGAAACCATACTGCTCTGAATGATAGAACAGCTTTAAAAGTCAAAACAAAAATTTCAGGAGAAACCATCAATCAAACTGATAAAGACTAGATTAGGAACCTCTCCAAAATTAAGGTTGGGACCGGATTTGTTTTTGTCTTTCCAGAATATCTTAAGGGATTTAAAGATCTTTGAACAAATAAGAAACCAAAGAAAAGAAGAGAGAACTACCCAAAAAAACTTATGATTCCTTCAGGACTATGATAACATCACGAAGCTGAAAAACATTACCCAAAGATGTGTTTTAGACTGCAAACTGCTGAGAACAATTTTGAGGTGGCTAGCTGAGATGATTCAGCCACATAGATCACTGTGGCCAGCAATTGAGACAAGCCCTGCACTTTTCCATTTTACAGAGACTGGATCCTGTCACTAAAAATAATGCATACTTTGTTCATAGGGCATGAAGAAATCAAGTTGGGACTGAAGCAAAAGCTTCTCTACTGGTTTGATCACATTGTGCTGGAAGGTGCTAAAGAGGTTGCTGGGTAGAAAAGTCATTGACAAACTCAGCCAGTTGTGAACCCCTTGAGAACAATAATGACAGGCGTGACAAGATAGTGCCATGGGTAAAAAAGTGGCATAGGTAACTATACCTGTTCCCATTTGATTTAAGACCCACTTCACAGGAGGAAATACTTGTCTGATGCTATAGATCTGGCCATAAACCATGGTTTCAGAGCCCATAAGCCCCAAAGAGGAACCTATTACTGTTATTTTGCTAAAGGAATATAGAATCAAGCTGCACTTTATATTCAGATCTTTCTAGCCATAGGTTAATGCAGCTCTCAGAGTTCACCAAAGAACTGTCATTGTGCAGTGGAAAGTGGTTGACACAGAAACTCTCAAATGGTCGAGCTTTGGAGAGAAAGTATCACTGGAACACTCGGCCACAAATGGGACATCTATGTATTCTATGTCCTCCCCCATGGCTCAGGGACCGCATCAGAAGAGGAGGGAGAAAGGTTTTATCAGCCAGAGGTTACAGAGGATTTGAGCTAGTGTTGTGGTCCTGACAGGACTGCTGTACTCACGAACTCACAACAATTGTGGTTGTTGGTAACAAGAACAAGCCAGTCAGCCTTCCAGCATGGTGGGCATGCATATGAGTCTGATTCCTAGCTGAAGAGCTATCGACAGTTGATTATTTCCAGGGGATAGACAGCCCACTTTTTGTTAATAATGTGAATCCTAGTAGGTGGACCACACTCCACTGTAAGATCATACCACCAGGTATGTATGAGCAGCACCAATTGAACTCAGTGGGTTATTAACAATAGCAACAACAATGATGATGATGGTAAATTGGGAATAATGAGGGTAGGTGGAGTATGTGAGAGATGTTAGTGGGGAAAATGGGGGTGAATATAAACAAATACATTGTATATGATATAAAATTTTCTAAAAATAATTATATTAGGTTTTAATGGAAAATAAAAATGCTTATTTTTATATTACAGAGATAAAGATGTCAGTAATCTTAAAATAAAACTATCTTTTCTACATGAAGAAATAGGGTCTGTAGCAAATAAAAAGGGCTCAAGAATAAGTAAATACAATTGAAAATAAAGAGATAATTAATTCTCCCTACTAGACATAAGAGACATATTCACATCTTAGTGAATTTACTTCTCAAGATGTATAAATTCTTTATTTGTAAAAAGACATGGAAATCATTTTAAAAAGATAAATGACTCCTTTGCCACTTCACTTATCCAGGCTTGCTTTTCTCGAGGACCCAGGTGCCATCTCTGGTAGGAGCTGTCATCACAGAGAAAGGTGCTCTCTCCCCTCCCCGCTTTGGTACCCTTCATGCTGGGTGCCCGACACTTAGTAGCAAAACTTCTTCCTGTCATAAAGACACGAGACACTTAATATTATTCAAGATGAAGTCAATTAACTATGACTGGTAGTCACCCCAATTACTAGGTGAATCTGGGATGGATTTTATGATAAATGACACTGTCAAGTCCTGTCACTAGAGGAATAATTACTGTTTATCTGAAGAACATGTGGTTAATGGGTTGTGTCTACTTGGCCATACAAAGAGAGGTGTTCCTTTATGTGTTAGCATCTTTTCAGATTGTCTCTGTTATATATCTACACTCAAGTTTAATAGTTACTCAAAATTAATGCAATTTTCACCACTTAATTAGAAGATCAAGACAAAGTCTGGCCCACATGGTAATGGTAATATCCTATCTGTATTCCATCTGTCTATCTATCTATCTATCTATCTATCTATCTATCTATCTATCTATCTATCTATCTATCTATCTATCTATCATCTATCTATTTACTATCTATGTATCTATCATCTATCTATCTATCTATCTATCTATCTATCTATCTATCTATCTATCTACCTATCATCTATCTACTATCTATTTATTATCTCTATTTGAATAAATAAACTCCTTTTTAAAATAATTTTTGGAGAAGGCATCTGGGCTGTAAGTCGGGGAAATTTTATTTCTACTTATTTTTCAAGGCCCAATATCACATAACAACAACATCATCATTCAGTTCTCACTTTAGAATTCCTTCAGGAAATTACCCTTTGCCACCTAAAGAATATCTATTTGAGTATTCATAGTCACACTTTGAATAAATACTGCAACTAAGATTACTAAGTAAGGAGATGCTGTTCTTCAGTTCAGCTTTTAAGCTTTGCATGAAACCTGTAAAAAGGTTTTCTATATGTGGTGCATCATGGTTTTTGGCACCTTGATGGACCTTCCTTCCCTTGTTATCATACAATTTAGGACTCCTTTCCCAGAGTGGCATCACCCACAGTAAGCTGGGTCTTCCCGAATAAAAAATTAATCAAGATAGTACCCATAGTCTTACCTACAGCCCAGTCTTCTGTTGTTGTTGTTTTTGAAACAGAGTTTCTTTGTATAACAGCGCTGGCTTGCTATCCTGGAATTCACTTTGTACACTAGGTTGGCTTTGAACTCACAAAGATCGGCCTGCCTCTGCCTCCCAAGTGCTGGGATTAAAGATGTACCACCACCACCCAGCTCTATATTCCAATCTTACAGAGGCATTTTCTCAGTTTAGATTCTCACTTTCTTCTCATTCATCTTTTGGAGGGGAAGGGAAAATCATATTCAAGTGGTAAGAGTCTGAATTATTGACAGAATCACCAACTGTTATATTCAGAAGGTTAAAATTCTAGCCTCTAAAGGCACTAAATCCTGGTTGCATTTTTTTTCTGAAAAATAAATTTTAAAAACTCTGAATATTTTCTGTGGGTAAAAAATAGATTGTCTCTTCCTGTATATGTACAACTTTGTGACAGATTGACAGAAAAACAACAAGCACAAATGCTATCATGTCATAAAATGACACCAATATCTTCCCCTTTGAACTGTGACAGGAAAGAATTAGATGATTGATTTACAGTTTATGGATGTGTTAAGGCAATTTATGGCCTTAACAACTTTCTGCATGACTTTATATTATTTAGGTATTTCCTCCAATTTGAAGCATTCCTTTCTATAGTAAGAAGAAAGACTTTTGAAATTCAGGAAGTGAACAAATTTATAGGCCTCAGAAAGTCAATAAAATATATAAGGGCCAGAAAGCTCCTGAAATATACAAGACTCACAAGACCACTCTGTAAGATTATAAGCATAAGCAATTGCTGAAGAGAATGAGAAATGGATGAAGGGAGTGTCTGTAAGTTTTCTATATGTCCTCTTGCTGTAGTTTTCAATGATCATCACCCATGTAGGAAGAGGTCACTTGTTTGTCCCAGCCTCCCAGAACCAAAATCACCACACAGAAACTATATTATTTAAATCACTGCTTGGCCCATTAGTTCCAGCTTCTTATTGGCTAACTCTTATATCTGAATTTAACCCATTCTAGTAATCTGCATATTGCCATGTGGCTGTGGCTTACCCGCTAAAGTTCCCTCTGGCTCTGGCAGGGCTACGTGGCTTTTCTCTGACTCTGCCTTCTTTCTCCCAGCATTCAGTTTAGTTCTCCCCACCTAACTCTGTTCTATCCTACCAGGCCAAGGCAGTTTCTTTGTTCATTAACCAATAAAAGCCACACATAGACAAAAAACTTCTCATACTATTTCCCCTTTTCTTTTTTAACAAAAGAGAAGGCTTTAAACTTAACATAGTAAAATTACATATAAAGAAACAGTCATCAAGCAAGAATTATAGTTACAATATTTATATCTATTTTATCTTTTATCATAACTATAAGTAAGAAAAACTATAATAAGTATCCTTTCTTTAACTCCATGAAAGACTCCATGGATATAATATTACCTAGGTAAACAGGAGGTGCATTGTAAGCAACTTTCAAAACTCTAGAATTGACAGAGACATCTCATTGCCTGGAGATGTGCAGTCACCCTTAATTCATCTGTACCATTGGGGCATCCAATCTTCAGGCCACAGGCCCATATTATCCAGCAGGCTTTTCCATGAAGAAGGAATTTCAAAGACAGTTCTACCTATATTGGCAGTTTGCCAGTCACTTTCTTCTATGTCTTACAGAATGTCTAGAAGACTCTTTCATAAAGCAGGAACCCTGAAAGATTGTCTCATCTTTAGGGAAGTTCAGCAGTCATTTCTCTGTGGGTCCTACAGGTTCACTTCATCAAGCAGTTCAGGCAAAAGCAGCTTCTTTCCCAAATGGCTAACAACTCCATAAGGAGCCTCTCCGAAGCCCATCTTTCTCTTGAAATAGACTGGTTCTGCCAGGAGCAGATGTGTCTCATCGACATGAAAAGCCCTAACTTCTTAAAGCATTTAAATGCCATAACCTGAAAGTCTTTGAAAGGTTTAAAGATTATCTATCTGAAATACATCTCTGTATATCTAGAAAATCTAACTAAATGACTATAAGCTTGACTATTATAGATGATTATCTATTAACCTGTATTTCTTAATTATACATTACCTTTTTAAAAATGAGTTGCACAAACACAATACCTTATTCAAGAGCAGAAATATACATATAACAAAATTAACAAATTTTTATCAATATACCAAATCCATACCAATGCAAATCTCTATAGCATACCCCCTTTAAATAGAAAGAAACATTTATAAACAATATTTAGGAATTTGGGCATAGTACCGCTTCCTTCTGCTTATTGGGCAAAGTAATATTTTGAGGGGTGTTCAAGGTGACCTTTCAGGGCTTCTTGGTCCATTAAGCCATATTAGTCTGGAATGAATTCACAGGTTCTCATCTTCTGTGGAATGATGTGGAGTGATGGAGGAAGGTCATTGGTTAATTGAATAAAGAAGCTGCTTGCCCTGATAGGTTAAAACAGGAGGGAGGAGTAAACAGAGCAGAATGCTGGGAGGAAGAGGAAGTGAGGTCAGACTCCACAGCTCTGCTCTCGGGAGCAGATGCCTCAGAGA